>NW_027276551.1:0-38155 GCF_030028105.1 Mobula birostris | reverse complement strand
GGTGGATTTCAGAGACACACACGGATGTGGGGTGATGGGTTTCAGAGACACAGGGATGTGTTGTGATGGGCTTCAGAGACACACAGGGATGTCGGATGATGGTTCGTTTCAGAGACACACAGTGATGTGGGGTGATGGGTTTCATGGACACACAGGGATGTGGGGTGATGTTGGGTTTCAGAGACACACAGGGATGCGGGGTGATGGTGGGTTTCAGAGACACAGAGGGTGTGGGGTGATGGTGGGTTTCAGAGACACACAGGGATCTGGGAAATGGTGGGTTTCAGAGACACGGGGACGTGGGGTGATGGTGGTTTCCAGAGACACACAGGGATGTCGGGCGATGGTGGGTTTCAGGGACACACAGGGATGTGGGGTGATGGTGGGTTTCAGAGACACACAGGGATGTGGGCTGATGGTGAGTTTCAGAGACTCAGGGATGTGGGGTTATGGACAGTTTCCGAGACACACAGGGAACTGGGGTTATGGACAGTTTCAGAGACACACAGGGGTGTGGGGTTATGGACAGTTTCAGAGACACACAGTGATGAGGGGTGATGGATTTGAGTCACACACAGGGATGTGGGGTGATGGAGGATTTCAGAGACACACAGGGATGTGGGGTGATGTTCGTTTTCAGAGACACACAGGGATGTGGGGTGATGGTGGGTTTCAGAGACACACAGGGATGTGTGGTGTAGGGTTTGAGAGACATACAAGGATGTGGGGTGATGGTGGGTTTCAGAGACTCACAGGGATGTGGGGTGATGGGTTTCAGAGACATACAGGGATGTGGGGTGATGGTTGGTTTCAGAGACACACACGGATGTGGGGTGATGGAGGGTTTTATAGACACACAGGGATGTCGGGTGATGGTGGGTTTCAGAGACACACACAGATGTGGGGTGATGGGTTTCAGAGACACACAGGGATCTAGGATTATGGACAGTTTCAGAGACACACAGGGATGTGGGGTTATAGACAGTTTCAGACACACACAGAGGTGTGTGCTCATGGGTTTCAGAGACACACACGAATGTGGGGTGATGTGTTTCACAGACACACAGGGATGTGTGCTGATGGGTTTCAGAGACATGCATGGATGTGGGGTGATGGTGGATTTCAGAGACACACAGGGATGTGTGCTGATGGGTTTCAGAGACATGCATGGATGTGGGGTGATGGTGGGTTTCAGAGACACACAGGGATGTGGAGTGAAGGTGGGTTTCAGAGACCCACTGGGATGTGGGGTGATGGACAGTTTCACAGACACACAGGGATGTGGGATGATGGACAGTTTCAGAGACACACAGGGATGTGTGGTGATGGGTTTCAGAGACACACAGGGATGTAGGGTGATGGAGGGTTTCAGAGACACACAGGGATGTGGGTGATGGTGGGTTTCAGTGACACACATGGATGTGGAGTAATGGACAGTTTCATTGACACACAGGGATGTGGGGTGGTGGACAGTTTCAGAGACACACAGGGATGTGTGATGTTGGACAGTTTCAGAGACACACAGGGATGTGGGGTGATGGTGGGTTTCAGAGAAACACAGGGATGTGGGGTGGTGGGTTTCCGAGACTTACAGGGATGTGGAGTACTGGAGGGTTTCAGAGTCACACAGGGATGTGGGGTGATGGATTTCAGAGACACACAGGGATGTGGGGTGATGGATTTCAGAGACACACAGGGATGTGGGGTGATGGAAAATTTCAGAGACAGACAGGTATGTGGGGTGGTGGGTTTCAGTGACAGACAGGGATGTGGAGTCATGGTGGTTTCCAGAGACACACAGGGCTGTGGGGTGATGGTGGGTTTCAGAGACACAGGGATGCGGGCCTATGGTGGGTTTCAGAGATTCACAGGGTGTGGGGTGATGGTGGGTTTCAGAGACACACAGGGATGTGGGGAGATGGTGGGTTTCAGAGACATGGGGACGTGGGGTGATGGTGGCTTTCAGAGACACACAGGGATGTCGGGTGATGGTGGGTTTCAGAGACACACAGGGATGTGGGGTGATGGTGGGTTTCAGAGACATGGGAACGTGGGGTGATGGTGGCTTTCAGAGACACACAGGGATGTCGGGTGATGGTGAGATTCAGAGACACACAGGGATGAGGGGTGATGGATTTCAGGGACACACAGGGATGTGGGGTGATGGAGAATTTCAGAGACACACAGGTATGTGGGGTGATGGGTTTCAGAGACACACAGGGATGTGGAGTGATGGTGGGTTCCAGAGACACACAGGGCTGTGGGGTGATGGGTTTCAGAGTCACACAGGGATGTGGGTTGTTGTTGGGTTTCAGAGACACACAGGGTGTAGGGTGATGCTGGGTTTCAGAGACACACAGGGATGTGGGGTGATGGTGTGTTTCAGAGAAACACAGGGATGTCGAGTGATGGTGGGTTTCAGAGACACACAGGGATATGGGGTGATGGTGGGTTTCAGAGATACACAGTGATGTTGGGTGATGGGTTTCATGGAGACACAGGGATGTGGGGTGATGGTGGATTTTAGAGACACAGGGATGTGGGGTGATGGTTGGTTTCAGAGACACACAGGGATGTGGGGTGATGTTGAGTTTCAGAGACACACAGGGATGAAGCGTGGTGGGTTTCAGAGACACACAGGGATGTAGAGTGATGGAGGGTTTCAGAGACACACAGGGATGTGGGGTGGTGGGTTTCCGAGACTTACAGGGATGTGGAGTACTGGAGGGTTTCAGAGACACACAGGGATATGGGGTGATGGATTTCAGAGACACACAGGGATGTGGGGTGATGGATTTCAGAGACACACAGGGATGTGGGGTGATGGAAAATTTCAGAGACAGACAGGTATGTGGGGTGATGGGTTTCAGTGACAGACAGGGATGTGGAGTCATGGTGGTTTCCAGAGACACACAGGGCTGTGGGGTGATGGTGGGTTTCAGAGACACAGGGATGCGGGCCTATGGTGGGTTTCAGAGACACACAGGGTGTGGGGTGATGTTCGTTTTCAGAGACACACAGGGATGTGGGGTGATGGTGGGTTTCAGAGACACACAGGGATGTGTGGTGTAGGGTTTGAGAGACACACAGGGATTTGTGGTGATGGTGGATTTCAGAGACACACACGGATGTGGGGTGATGGGTTTCAGAGACACAGGGATGTGTTGTGATGGGCTTCAGAGACACACAGGGATGTCGGATGATGGTTCGTTTCAGAGACACACAGTGATGTGGGGTGATGGGTTTCATGGACACACAGGGATGTGGGGTGATGGTGGGTTTCAGAGACACACAGGGATGTGGGGTGATGGTGGGTTTCAGAGACACAGAGGGTGTGGGGTGATGGTGGGTTTCAGAGACACACAGGGATGTGGGGAGATGGTGGGTTTCAGAGACACGGGGACGTGGGGTGATGGTGGGTTTCAGAGACACACAGGGATGTGGGGTGATGGTGGGTTTCAGAGACACAGAGGGTGTGGGGTGATGGTGGGTTTCAGAGGCACACAGGGATGTGGAGTGATGGTGGGTTTCAGAGACCCACTGGGATGTGGGGTGATGCACAGTTTCACAGACACACAGGGATGTGGGATGATGGACAGTTTCCGAGACACACAGCGATGTGTGGTGATGGGTTTCAGAGACACACAGGGATGTAGGGTGATGGAGGGTTTCAGAGACACACAGGGATGTGGGTGATGGTGGGTTTCAGAGACATGGGGACGTGGGGTGATGGTGGCTTTCAGAGACACACAGGGATGTCGGGTGATGGGTTTCAGAGTCACACAGGGAAGTGGGCTGATGTTGGGTTTCAGAGACACACAGGGATGTGGGGTTATGGACAGTTTCAGAGACACGCAGTGATGAAGGGTGATGGGTTTGAGTCACACACAGGAATGTGGGGTGATGGAGGATTTCAGAGACACACAGGGATGTGGGGTGATGTTCGTTTTCAGAGACACACAGGGATGTGGGGTGATGGTGGGTTTCAGAGACACACAGGGATGTGTGGTGTAGGGTTTGAGAGACACACAGGGATTTGTGGTGATGGTGGATTTCAGAGACACACACGGATGTGGGGTGATGGGTTTCAGAGACACAGGGATGTGTTGTGATGGGCTTCAGAGACACACAGGGATGTCGGATGATGGTTCGTTTCAGAGACACACAGTGATGTGGGGTGATGGGTTTCATGGACACACAGGGATGTGGGGTGATGGTGGGTTTCAGAGACACACAGGGATGTGGGGTGATGGTGGGTTTCAGAGACACAGAGGGTGTGGGGTGATGGTGGGTTTCAGGGACACACAGGGATGTGGGGAGATGGTGGGTTTCAGAGACACGGGGACGTGGGGTGATGGTGGGTTTCAGAGACACACAGGGATGTGGAGTAATGGGTTTCAGAGACATGCATGGATGTGGGGTGATGGTGGGTTTCAGAGACACACAGGGATGTGGAGTGATGGTGGGTTTCAGAGACCCACTGGGATATGGGGTGATGCACAGTTTCACAGACACATAGGGATGTGGGATGATGGACAGTTTCCGAGACACACAGCGATGTGTGGTGATGGGTTTCAGAGACACACAGGGATGTAGGGTGATGGAGGGTTTCAGAGACACACAGGGATGTGGGTGATGGTGGGTTTCAGAGACATGGGGACGTGGGGTGATGGTGGCTTTCAGAGACACACAGGGATGTCGGGTGATGGGTTTCAGAGTCACACAGGGATGTGGGCTGATGTTGGGTTTCAGAGACACACAGGGATGTGGGGTGATGGTGGGTTTCAGAGGCACACAGAGTAGTGGCGTGATGGGTTCGAGAGGCACACAGGGATGTGTGATGTTGGACAGTTTCAGAGACACACAGGGATGTGGGGTGATGGTGGGTTTCAGAGAAACACAGGGATATGGGGTGGTGGGTTTCCGAGACATACAGGGATGTGGGGTACTTGAGGGTTTCAGAGACACACAGGGATGTGGGGTTATGGACAGTTTCAGAGACACGCAGTGATGAAGGGTGATGGGTTTGAGTCACACACAGGAATGTGGGGTGATGGAGGATTTCAGAGACACACAGGGATGTGGGGTGATGTTCGTTTTCAGAGACACACAGGGATGTGGGGTGATGGTGGGTTTCAGAGACACACAGGGATGTGTGGTGTAGGGTTTGAGAGACACTCAGGGATTTGTGGTGATGGTGGATTTCAGAGACACACACGGATGTGGGGTGATGGGTTTCAGAGTCACACAGGGATGTGGGCTGATGTTGGGTTTCAGAGACACACAGGGATGTGGGGTGATGGTGGGTTTCAGAGGCACACAGTGTAGTGGCGTGATGGGTTCGAGAGGCACACAGGGATGTGGCGTGATGGAGGGTTTCAGAGACACACAGGGATGTGGGGTGATGTTAGGTTTCAGAGACACACGGGGATTTCTGGTGATGGTGGATTTCAGAGACACACACGGATGTGGGGTGATGGGTTTCAGAGACACAGGGATGTGTTGTGATGGGCTTCAGAGACACACAGGGATGTCGGATGATGGTTCGTTTCAGAGACACACAGTGATGTGGGGTGATGGGTTTCATGGACACACAGGGATGTGGGGTGATGTTGGGTTTCAGAGACACACAGGGATGGGGGGTGATGGTGGGTTTCAGAGACACAGAGGGTGTGGGGTGATCGTGGGTTTCAGAGACACACAGGGATCTGGGGAAATGGTGGGTTTCAGAGACACGGGGACGTGGGGTGATGGTGGTTTCCAGAGACACACAGGGATGTCGGGCGATGGTGGGTTTCAGGGACACACAGGGATGTGGGGTGATGGTGGGTTTCAGAGACACACAGGGATGTGGGCTTATGGTGAGTTTCAGAGACACAGGGATGTGGGGTTATGGACAGTTTCCGAGACACACAGGGAACTGGGGTTATGGACAGTTTCAGAGACACACAGGGGTGTGGGGTTATGGACAGTTTCAGAGACACACAGTGATGAGGGGTGATGGATTTGAGTCACACACAGGGATGTGGGGTGATGGAGGATTTCAGAGACACACAGGGATGTGGGGTGATGTTCGTTTTCAGAGACACACAGGGATGTGGGGTGATGGTGGGTTTCAGAGACACACAGGGATGTGTGGTGTAGGGTTTGAGAGACATACAAGGATGTGGGGTGATGGTGGGTTTCAGAGACTCACAGGGATGTGGGGTGATGGGTTTCAGAGACATACAGGGATGTGGGGTGATGGTTGGTTTCAGAGACACACACGGATGTGGGGTGATGGAGGGTTTTATGGACACACAGGGATGTCGGGTGATGGTGGGTTTCAGAGACACACACAGATGTGGGGTGATGGGTTTCAGAGACACACAGGGATCTAGGATTATGGACAGTTTCAGAGACACACAGGGATGTGGGGTTATAGACAGTTTCAGAGACACACAGAGGTGTGTGCTCATGGGTTTCAGAGACACACACGAATGTGGGGTGATGTGTTTCACAGACACACAGGGATGTGTGCTGATGGGTTTCAGAGACATGCATGGATGTGGGGTGATGGTGGATTTCAGAGACACACAGGGATGTGGAGTGAAGGTGGGTTTCAGAGACCCACTGGGATGTGGGGTGATGGACAGTTTCACAGACACACAGGGATGTGGGATGATGGACAGTTTCAGAGACACACAGGGATGTGTGGTGATGGGTTTCAGAGACACACAGGGATGTAGGGTGATGGAGGGTTTCAGAGACACACAGGGATGTGGGTGATGGTGGGTTTCAGTGACACACATGGATGTGGAGTAATGGACAGTTTCATTGACACACAGGGATGTGGGGTGGTGGACAGTTTCAGAGACACACAGGGATGTGTGATGTTGGACAGTTTCAGAGACACACAGGGATGTGGGGTGATGGTGGGTTTCAGAGAAACACAGGGATGTGGGGTGGTGGGTTTCCGAGACTTACAGGGATGTGGAGTACTGGAGGGTTTCAGAGTCACACAGGGATGTGGGGTGATGGATTTCAGAGACACACAGGGATGTGGGGTGATGGATTTCAGAGACACACAGGGATGTGGGGTGATGGAAAATTTCAGAGACAGACAGGTATGTGGGGTGATGGGTTTCAGTGACAGACAGGGATGTGGAGTCATGGTGGTTTCCAGAGACACACAGGGCTGTGGGGTGATGGTGGGTTTCAGAGACACAGGGATGCGGGCCTATGGTGGGTTTCAGAGATTCACAGGGTGTGGGGTGATGGTGGGTTTCAGAGACACACAGGGATGTGGGGAGATGGTGGGTTTCAGAGACATGGGGACGTGGGGTGATGGTGGCTTTCAGAGACACACAGGGATGTCGGGTGATGGTGGGTTTCAGAGACACACAGGGATGTGGGGTGATGGTGGGTTTCAGAGACATGGGAACGTGGGGTGATGGTGGCTTTCAGAGACACACAGGGATGTCGGGTGATGGTGAGATTCAGAGACACACAGGGATGAGGGGTGATGGATTTCAGGGACACACAGGGATGTGGGGTGATGGAGAATTTCAGAGACACACAGGTATGTGGGGTGATGGGTTTCAGAGACACACAGGGATGTGGAGTGATGGTGGGTTCCAGAGACACACAGGGCTGTGGGGTGATGGGTTTCAGAGTCACACAGGGATGTGGGTTGTTGTTGGGTTTCAGAGACACACAGGGTGTAGGGTGATGCTGGGTTTCAGAGACACACAGGGATGTGGGGTGATGGTGTGTTTCAGAGAAACACAGGGATGTCGAGTGATGGTGGGTTTCAGAGACACACAGGGATATGGGGTGATGGTGGGTTTCAGAGATACACAGTGATGTTGGGTGATGGGTTTCATGGAGACACAGGGATGTGGGGTGATGGTGGATTTTAGAGACACAGGGATGTGGGGTGATGGTTGGTTTCAGAGACACACAGGGATGTGGGGTGATGTTGAGTTTCAGAGACACACAGGGATGAAGCGTGGTGGGTTTCAGAGACACACAGGGATGTAGAGTGATGGAGGGTTTCAGAGACACACAGGGATGTGGGGTGGTGGGTTTCCGAGACTTACAGGGATGTGGAGTACTGGAGGGTTTCAGAGACACACAGGGATATGGGGTGATGGATTTCAGAGACACACAGGGATGTGGGGTGATGGATTTCAGAGACACACAGGGATGTGGGGTGATGGAAAATTTCAGAGACAGACAGGTATGTGGGGTGATGGGTTTCAGTGACAGACAGGGATGTGGAGTCATGGTGGTTTCCAGAGACACACAGGGCTGTGGGGTGATGGTGGGTTTCAGAGACACAGGGATGCGGGCCTATGGTGGGTTTCAGAGACACACAGGGTGTGGGGTGATGTTCGTTTTCAGAGACACACAGGGATGTGGGGTGATGGTGGGTTTCAGAGACACACAGGGATGTGTGGTGTAGGGTTTGAGAGACACACAGGGATTTGTGGTGATGGTGGATTTCAGAGACACACACGGATGTGGGGTGATGGGTTTCAGAGACACAGGGATGTGTTGTGATGGGCTTCAGAGACACACAGGGATGTCGGATGATGGTTCGTTTCAGAGACACACAGTGATGTGGGGTGATGGGTTTCATGGACACACAGGGATGTGGGGTGATGGTGGGTTTCAGAGACACACAGGGATGTGGGGTGATGGTGGGTTTCAGAGACACAGAGGGTGTGGGGTGATGGTGGGTTTCAGAGACACACAGGGATGTGGGGAGATGGTGGGTTTCAGAGACACGGGGACGTGGGGTGATGGTGGGTTTCAGAGACACACAGGGATGTGGGGTGATGGTGGGTTTCAGAGACACAGAGGGTGTGGGGTGATGGTGGGTTTCAGAGGCACACAGGGATGTGGAGTGATGGTGGGTTTCAGAGACCCACTGGGATGTGGGGTGATGCACAGTTTCACAGACACACAGGGATGTGGGATGATGGACAGTTTCCGAGACACACAGCGATGTGTGGTGATGGGTTTCAGAGACACACAGGGATGTAGGGTGATGGAGGGTTTCAGAGACACACAGGGATGTGGGTGATGGTGGGTTTCAGAGACATGGGGACGTGGGGTGATGGTGGCTTTCAGAGACACACAGGGATGTCGGGTGATGGGTTTCAGAGTCACACAGGGAAGTGGGCTGATGTTGGGTTTCAGAGACACACAGGGATGTGGGGTGATGGTGGGTTTCAGAGGCACACAGAGTAGTGGGGTGATGGGTTCGAGAGGCACACAGGGATGTGGCGTGATGGAGGGTTTCAGAGACACACAGGGATGTGGGGTGATGTTAGGTTTCAGAGACACAGAGGGATGTGGGGTGATGGTGGATTTCAGAGACACACACGGATGTGGGGTGATGGGTTTCAGAGACACAGGGATGTGTTGTGATGGGCTTCAGAGACACACAGGGATGTCGGATGATGGTTCGTTTCAGAGACACACAGTGATGTGGGGTGATTGGTTTCATGGACACACAGGGATGTGGGGTGATGTTGGGTTTCAGAGACACACAGGGATGTGGGGTGATGTTGGGTTTCAGAGACACAGAGGGTGTGGGGTGATGGTGGGTTTCAGAGACACACAGGGATCTGGGGAGATGGTGGGTTTCAGAGACACGGGGACGTGGGGTGATGGTGGGTTCCAGAGACACACAGGGATGTCGGGCGATGGTGGGTTTCAGGGACACACAGGGATGTGGGGTGATGGTGGGTTTCAGAGACACACAGGGATGTGGGCTGATGGTGAGTTTCAGAGACACAGGGATGTGGGGTTATGGACAGTTTCCGAGACACACAGGGATCTGGGGTTATGGACAGTTTCAGAGACACACAGGGGTGTGGGGTTATGGACAGTTTCAGAGACACACAGTGATGAGGGGTGATGGATTTGAGTCACACACAGGGATGTGGGGTGATGGAGGATTTCAGAGACACACAGGGATGTGGGGTGATGTTCGTTTTCAGAGACACACAGGGATGTGGGGTGATGGTGGGTTTCAGAGACACACAGGGATGTGTGGTGTAGGGTTTGAGAGACACACAAGGATGTGGGGTGATGGTGGGTTTCAGAGACTCACAGGGATGTGGGGTGATGGGTTTCAGAGACATACAGGGATGTGGGGTGATGGTTGGTTTCAGAGACACACACGGATGTGGGGTGATGGAGGGTTTTATAGACACACAGGGATGTGGGATGATGGACAGTTTCAGAGACACACAGGGATGTGTGGTGATGGGTTTCAGAGACACACAGGGATGTAGGGTGATGGAGGGTTTCAGAGACACACAGGGATGTGGGTGATGGTGGGTTTCAGTGACACACATGGATGTGGAGTAATGGACAGTTTCATTGACACACAGGGATGTGGGGTGGTGGACAGTTTCAGAGACACACAGGGATGTGTGATGTTGGACAGTTTCAGAGACACACAGGGATGTGGGGTGATGGTGGGTTTCAGAGAAACACAGGGATGTGGGGTGGTGGGTTTCCGAGACTTACAGGGATGTGGAGTACTGGAGGGTTTCAGAGTCACACAGGGATGTGGGGTGATGGATTTCAGAGACACACAGGGATGTGGGGTGATGGATTTCAGAGACACACAGGGATGTGGGGTGATGGAAAATTTCAGAGACAGACAGGTATGTGGGGTGATGGGTTTCAGTGACAGACAGGGATGTGGAGTCATGGTGGTTTCCAGAGACACACAGGGCTGTGGGGTGATGGTGGGTTTCAGAGACACAGGGATGCGGGCCTATGGTGGGTTTCAGAGATTCACAGGGTGTGGGGTGATGGTGGGTTTCAGAGACACACAGGGATGTGGGGAGATGGTGGGTTTCAGAGACATGGGGACGTGGGGTGATGGTGGCTTTCAGAGACACACAGGGATGTCGGGTGATGGTGGGTTTCAGAGACACACAGGGATGTGGGGTGATGGTGGGTTTCAGAGACATGGGAACGTGGGGTGATGGTGGCTTTCAGAGACACACAGGGATGTCGGGTGATGGTGAGATTCAGAGACACACAGGGATGAGGGGTGATGGATTTCAGGGACACACAGGGATGTGGGGTGATGGAGAATTTCAGAGACACACAGGTATGTGGGGTGATGGGTTTCAGAGACACACAGGGATGTGGAGTGATGGTGGGTTCCAGAGACACACAGGGCTGTGGGGTGATGGGTTTCAGAGTCACACAGGGATGTGGGTTGTTGTTGGGTTTCAGAGACACACAGGGTGTAGGGTGATGCTGGGTTTCAGAGACACACAGGGATGTGGGGTGATGGTGTGTTTCAGAGAAACACAGGGATGTCGAGTGATGGTGGGTTTCAGAGACACACAGGGATATGGGGTGATGGTGGGTTTCAGAGATACACAGTGATGTTGGGTGATGGGTTTCATGGAGACACAGGGATGTGGGGTGATGGTGGATTTTAGAGACACAGGGATGTGGGGTGATGGTTGGTTTCAGAGACACACAGGGATGTGGGGTGATGTTGAGTTTCAGAGACACACAGGGATGAAGCGTGGTGGGTTTCAGAGACACACAGGGATGTAGAGTGATGGAGGGTTTCAGAGACACACAGGGATGTGGGGTGGTGGGTTTCCGAGACTTACAGGGATGTGGAGTACTGGAGGGTTTCAGAGACACACAGGGATATGGGGTGATGGATTTCAGAGACACACAGGGATGTGGGGTGATGGATTTCAGAGACACACAGGGATGTGGGGTGATGGAAAATTTCAGAGACAGACAGGTATGTGGGGTGATGGGTTTCAGTGACAGACAGGGATGTGGAGTCATGGTGGTTTCCAGAGACACACAGGGCTGTGGGGTGATGGTGGGTTTCAGAGACACAGGGATGCGGGCCTATGGTGGGTTTCAGAGACACACAGGGTGTGGGGTGATGTTCGTTTTCAGAGACACACAGGGATGTGGGGTGATGGTGGGTTTCAGAGACACACAGGGATGTGTGGTGTAGGGTTTGAGAGACACACAGGGATTTGTGGTGATGGTGGATTTCAGAGACACACACGGATGTGGGGTGATGGGTTTCAGAGACACAGGGATGTGTTGTGATGGGCTTCAGAGACACACAGGGATGTCGGATGATGGTTCGTTTCAGAGACACACAGTGATGTGGGGTGATGGGTTTCATGGACACACAGGGATGTGGGGTGATGGTGGGTTTCAGAGACACACAGGGATGTGGGGTGATGGTGGGTTTCAGAGACACAGAGGGTGTGGGGTGATGGTGGGTTTCAGAGACACACAGGGATGTGGGGAGATGGTGGGTTTCAGAGACACGGGGACGTGGGGTGATGGTGGGTTTCAGAGACACACAGGGATGTGGGGTGATGGTGGGTTTCAGAGACACAGAGGGTGTGGGGTGATGGTGGGTTTCAGAGGCACACAGGGATGTGGAGTGATGGTGGGTTTCAGAGACCCACTGGGATGTGGGGTGATGCACAGTTTCACAGACACACAGGGATGTGGGATGATGGACAGTTTCCGAGACACACAGCGATGTGTGGTGATGGGTTTCAGAGACACACAGGGATGTAGGGTGATGGAGGGTTTCAGAGACACACAGGGATGTGGGTGATGGTGGGTTTCAGAGACATGGGGACGTGGGGTGATGGTGGCTTTCAGAGACACACAGGGATGTCGGGTGATGGGTTTCAGAGTCACACAGGGAAGTGGGCTGATGTTGGGTTTCAGAGACACACAGGGATGTGGGGTTATGGACAGTTTCAGAGACACGCAGTGATGAAGGGTGATGGGTTTGAGTCACACACAGGAATGTGGGGTGATGGAGGATTTCAGAGACACACAGGGATGTGGGGTGATGTTCGTTTTCAGAGACACACAGGGATGTGGGGTGATGGTGGGTTTCAGAGACACACAGGGATGTGTGGTGTAGGGTTTGAGAGACACACAGGGATTTGTGGTGATGGTGGATTTCAGAGACACACACGGATGTGGGGTGATGGGTTTCAGAGACACAGGGATGTGTTGTGATGGGCTTCAGAGACACACAGGGATGTCGGATGATGGTTCGTTTCAGAGACACACAGTGATGTGGGGTGATGGGTTTCATGGACACACAGGGATGTGGGGTGATGGTGGGTTTCAGAGACACACAGGGATGTGGGGTGATGGTGGGTTTCAGAGACACAGAGGGTGTGGGGTGATGGTGGGTTTCAGGGACACACAGGGATGTGGGGAGATGGTGGGTTTCAGAGACACGGGGACGTGGGGTGATGGTGGGTTTCAGAGACACACAGGGATGTGGAGTAATGGGTTTCAGAGACATGCATGGATGTGGGGTGATGGTGGGTTTCAGAGACACACAGGGATGTGGAGTGATGGTGGGTTTCAGAGACCCACTGGGATATGGGGTGATGCACAGTTTCACAGACACATAGGGATGTGGGATGATGGACAGTTTCCGAGACACACAGCGATGTGTGGTGATGGGTTTCAGAGACACACAGGGATGTAGGGTGATGGAGGGTTTCAGAGACACACAGGGATGTGGGTGATGGTGGGTTTCAGAGACATGGGGACGTGGGGTGATGGTGGCTTTCAGAGACACACAGGGATGTCGGGTGATGGGTTTCAGAGTCACACAGGGATGTGGGCTGATGTTGGGTTTCAGAGACACACAGGGATGTGGGGTGATGGTGGGTTTCAGAGGCACACAGAGTAGTGGCGTGATGGGTTCGAGAGGCACACAGGGATGTGTGATGTTGGACAGTTTCAGAGACACACAGGGATGTGGGGTGATGGTGGGTTTCAGAGAAACACAGGGATATGGGGTGGTGGGTTTCCGAGACATACAGGGATGTGGGGTACTTGAGGGTTTCAGAGACACACAGGGATGTGGGGTTATGGACAGTTTCAGAGACACGCAGTGATGAAGGGTGATGGGTTTGAGTCACACACAGGAATGTGGGGTGATGGAGGATTTCAGAGACACACAGGGATGTGGGGTGATGTTCGTTTTCAGAGACACACAGGGATGTGGGGTGATGGTGGGTTTCAGAGACACACAGAGATGTGTGGTGTAGGGTTTGAGAGACACTCAGGGATTTGTGGTGATGGTGGATTTCAGAGACACACACGGATGTGGGGTGATGGGTTTCAGAGTCACACAGGGATGTGGGCTGATGTTGGGTTTCAGAGACACACAGGGATGTGGGGTGATGGTGGGTTTCAGAGGCACACAGTGTAGTGGCGTGATGGGTTCGAGAGGCACACAGGGATGTGGCGTGATGGAGGGTTTCAGAGACACACAGGGATGTGGGGTGATGTTAGGTTTCAGAGACACACGGGGATTTCTGGTGATGGTGGATTTCAGAGACACACACGGATGTGGGGTGATGGGTTTCAGAGACACAGGGATGTGTTGTGATGGGCTTCAGAGACACACAGGGATGTCGGATGATGGTTCGTTTCAGAGACACACAGTGATGTGGGGTGATGGGTTTCATGGACACACAGGGATGTGGGGTGATGTTGGGTTTCAGAGACACACAGGGATGGGGGGTGATGGTGGGTTTCAGAGACACAGAGGGTGTGGGGTGATCGTGGGTTTCAGAGACACACAGGGATCTGGGGAAATGGTGGGTTTCAGAGACACGGGGACGTGGGGTGATGGTGGTTTCCAGAGACACACAGGGATGTCGGGCGATGGTGGGTTTCAGGGACACACAGGGATGTGGGGTGATGGTGGGTTTCAGAGACACACAGGGATGTGGGCTGATGGTGAGTTTCAGAGACACAGGGATGTGGGGTTATGGACAGTTTCCGAGACACACAGGGAACTGGGGTTATGGACAGTTTCAGAGACACACAGGGGTGTGGGGTTATGGACAGTTTCAGAGACACACAGTGATGAGGGGTGATGGATTTGAGTCACACACAGGGATGTGGGGTGATGGAGGATTTCAGAGACACACAGGGATGTGGGGTGATGTTCGTTTTCAGAGACACACAGGGATGTGGGGTGATGGTGGGTTTCAGAGACACACAGGGATGTGTGGTGTAGGGTTTGAGAGACATACAAGGATGTGGGGTGATGGTGGGTTTCAGAGACTCACAGGGATGTGGGGTGATGGGTTTCAGAGACATACAGGGATGTGGGGTGATGGTTGGTTTCAGAGACACACACGGATGTGGGGTGATGGAGGGTTTTATGGACACACAGGGATGTCGGGTGATGGTGGGTTTCAGAGACACACACAGATGTGGGGTGATGGGTTTCAGAGACACACAGGGATCTAGGATTATGGACAGTTTCAGAGACACACAGGGATGTGGGGTTATAGACAGTTTCAGAGACACACAGAGGTGTGTGCTCATGGGTTTCAGAGACACACACGAATGTGGGGTGATGTGTTTCACAGACACACAGGGATGTGTGCTGATGGGTTTCAGAGACATGCATGGATGTGGGGTGATGGTGGATTTCAGAGACACACAGGGATGTGTGCTGATGGGTTTCAGAGACATGCATGGATGTGGGGTGATGGTGGGTTTCAGAGACACACAGGGATGTGGAGTGAAGGTGGGTTTCAGAGACCCACTGGGATGTGGGGTGATGGACAGTTTCACAGACACACAGGGATGTGGGATGATGGACAGTTTCAGAGACACACAGGGATGTGTGGTGATGGGTTTCAGAGACACACAGGGATGTAGGGTGATGGAGGGTTTCAGAGACACACAGGGATGTGGGTGATGGTGGGTTTCAGTGACACACATGGATGTGGAGTAATGGACAGTTTCATTGACACACAGGGATGTGGGGTGGTGGACAGTTTCAGAGACACACAGGGATGTGTGATGTTGGACAGTTTCAGAGACACACAGGGATGTGGGGTGATGGTGGGTTTCAGAGAAACACAGGGATGTGGGGTGGTGGGTTTCCGAGACTTACAGGGATGTGGAGTACTGGAGGGTTTCAGAGTCACACAGGGATGTGGGGTGATGGATTTCAGAGACACACAGGGATGTGGGGTGATGGATTTCAGAGACACACAGGGATGTGGGGTGATGGAAAATTTCAGAGACAGACAGGTATGTGGGGTGATGGGTTTCAGTGACAGACAGGGATGTGGAGTCATGGTGGTTTCCAGAGACACACAGGGCTGTGGGGTGATGGTGGGTTTCAGAGACACAGGGATGCGGGCCTATGGTGGGTTTCAGAGATTCACAGGGTGTGGGGTGATGGTGGGTTTCAGAGACACACAGGGATGTGGGGAGATGGTGGGTTTCAGAGACATGGGGACGTGGGGTGATGGTGGCTTTCAGAGACACACAGGGATGTCGGGTGATGGTGGGTTTCAGAGACACACAGGGATGTGGGGTGATGGTGGGTTTCAGAGACATGGGAACGTGGGGTGATGGTGGCTTTCAGAGACACACAGGGATGTCGGGTGATGGTGAGATTCAGAGACACACAGGGATGAGGGGTGATGGATTTCAGGGACACACAGGGATGTGGGGTGATGGAGAATTTCAGAGACACACAGGTATGTGGGGTGATGGGTTTCAGAGACACACAGGGATGTGGAGTGATGGTGGGTTCCAGAGACACACAGGGCTGTGGGGTGATGGGTTTCAGAGTCACACAGGGATGTGGGTTGTTGTTGGGTTTCAGAGACACACAGGGTGTAGGGTGATGCTGGGTTTCAGAGACACACAGGGATGTGGGGTGATGGTGTGTTTCAGAGAAACACAGGGATGTCGAGTGATGGTGGGTTTCAGAGACACACAGGGATATGGGGTGATGGTGGGTTTCAGAGATACACAGTGATGTTGGGTGATGGGTTTCATGGAGACACAGGGATGTGGGGTGATGGTGGATTTTAGAGACACAGGGATGTGGGGTGATGGTTGGTTTCAGAGACACACAGGGATGTGGGGTGATGTTGAGTTTCAGAGACACACAGGGATGAAGCGTGGTGGGTTTCAGAGACACACAGGGATGTAGAGTGATGGAGGGTTTCAGAGACACACAGGGATGTGGGGTGGTGGGTTTCCGAGACTTACAGGGATGTGGAGTACTGGAGGGTTTCAGAGACACACAGGGATATGGGGTGATGGATTTCAGAGACACACAGGGATGTGGGGTGATGGATTTCAGAGACACACAGGGATGTGGGGTGATGGAAAATTTCAGAGACAGACAGGTATGTGGGGTGATGGGTTTCAGTGACAGACAGGGATGTGGAGTCATGGTGGTTTCCAGAGACACACAGGGCTGTGGGGTGATGGTGGGTTTCAGAGACACAGGGATGCGGGCCTATGGTGGGTTTCAGAGACACACAGGGTGTGGGGTGATGTTCGTTTTCAGAGACACACAGGGATGTGGGGTGATGGTGGGTTTCAGAGACACACAGGGATGTGTGGTGTAGGGTTTGAGAGACACACAGGGATTTGTGGTGATGGTGGATTTCAGAGACACACACGGATGTGGGGTGATGGGTTTCAGAGACACAGGGATGTGTTGTGATGGGCTTCAGAGACACACAGGGATGTCGGATGATGGTTCGTTTCAGAGACACACAGTGATGTGGGGTGATGGGTTTCATGGACACACAGGGATGTGGGGTGATGGTGGGTTTCAGAGACACACAGGGATGTGGGGTGATGGTGGGTTTCAGAGACACAGAGGGATGTGGGGTGATGGTGGGTTTCAGAGACACAGAGGGTGTGGGGTGATGGTGGGTTTCAGAGACACACAGGGATGTGGGGAGATGGTGGGTTTCAGAGACACGGGGACGTGGGGTGATGGTGGGTTTCAGAGACACACAGGGATGTGGGGTGATGGTGGGTTTCAGAGACACAGAGGGTGTGGGGTGATGGTGGGTTTCAGAGGCACACAGGGATGTGGAGTGATGGTGGGTTTCAGAGACCCACTGGGATGTGGGGTGATGCACAGTTTCACAGACACACAGGGATGTGGGATGATGGACAGTTTCCGAGACACACAGCGATGTGTGGTGATGGGTTTCAGAGACACACAGGGATGTAGGGTGATGGAGGGTTTCAGAGACACACAGGGATGTGGGTGATGGTGGGTTTCAGAGACATGGGGACGTGGGGTGATGGTGGCTTTCAGAGACACACAGGGATGTCGGGTGATGGGTTTCAGAGTCACACAGGGAAGTGGGCTGATGTTGGGTTTCAGAGACACACAGGGATGTGGGGTTATGGACAGTTTCAGAGACACGCAGTGATGAAGGGTGATGGGTTTGAGTCTCACACAGGAATGTGGGGTGATGGAGGATTTCAGAGACACACAGGGATGTGGGGTGATGTTCGTTTTCAGAGACACACAGGGATGTGGGGTGATGGTGGGTTTCAGAGACACACAGGGATGTGTGGTGTAGGGTTTGAGAGACACACAGGGATTTGTGGTGATGGTGGATTTCAGAGACACACACGGATGTGGGGTGATGGGTTTCAGAGACACAGGGATGTGTTGTGATGGGCTTCAGAGACACACAGGGATGTCGGATGATGGTTCGTTTCAGAGACACACAGTGATGTGGGGTGATGGGTTTCATGGACACACAGGGATGTGGGGTGATGGTGGGTTTCAGAGACACACAGGGATGTGGGGTGATGGTGGGTTTCAGAGACACAGAGGGTGTGGGGTGATGGTGGGTTTCAGGGACACACAGGGATGTGGGGAGATGGTGGGTTTCAGAGACACGGGGACGTGGGGTGATGGTGGGTTTCAGAGACACACAGGGATGTGGAGTAATGGGTTTCAGAGACATGCATGGATGTGGGGTGATGGTGGGTTTCAGAGACACACAGGGATGTGGAGTGATGGTGGGTTTCAGAGACCCACTGGGATATGGGGTGATGCACAGTTTCACAGACACATAGGGATGTGGGATGATGGACAGTTTCCGAGACACACAGCGATGTGTGGTGATGGGTTTCAGAGACACACAGGGATGTAGGGTGATGGAGGGTTTCAGAGACACACAGGGATGTGGGTGATGGTGGGTTTCAGAGACATGGGGACGTGGGGTGATGGTGGCTTTCAGAGACACACAGAGGTGTGTGCTCATGGGTTTCAGAGACACACACGAATGTGGGGTGATGTGTTTCACAGACACACAGGGATGTGTGCTGATGGGTTTCAGAGACATGCATGGATGTGGGGTGATGGTGGATTTCAGAGACACACAGGGATGTGTGCTGATGGGTTTCAGAGACATGCATGGATGTGGGGTGATGGTGGGTTTCAGAGACACACAGGGATGTGGAGTGAAGGTGGGTTTCAGAGACCCACTGGGATGTGGGGTGATGGACAGTTTCACAGACACACAGGGATGTGGGATGATGGACAGTTTCAGAGACACACAGGGATGTGTGGTGATGGGTTTCAGAGACACACAGGGATGTAGGGTGATGGAGGGTTTCAGAGACACACAGGGATGTGGGTGATGGTGGGTTTCAGTGACACACATGGATGTGGAGTAATGGACAGTTTCATTGACACACAGGGATGTGGGGTGGTGGACAGTTTCAGAGACACACAGGGATGTGTGATGTTGGACAGTTTCAGAGACACACAGGGATGTGGGGTGATGGTGGGTTTCAGAGAAACACAGGGATGTGGGGTGGTGGGTTTCCGAGACTTACAGGGATGTGGAGTACTGGAGGGTTTCAGAGTCACACAGGGATGTGGGGTGATGGATTTCAGAGACACACAGGGATGTGGGGTGATGGATTTCAGAGACACACAGGGATGTGGGGTGATGGAAAATTTCAGAGACAGACAGGTATGTGGGGTGATGGGTTTCAGTGACAGACAGGGATGTGGAGTCATGGTGGTTTCCAGAGACACACAGGGCTGTGGGGTGATGGTGGGTTTCAGAGACACAGGGATGCGGGCCTATGGTGGGTTTCAGAGATTCACAGGGTGTGGGGTGATGGTGGGTTTCAGAGACACACAGGGATGTGGGGAGATGGTGGGTTTCAGAGACATGGGGACGTGGGGTGATGGTGGCTTTCAGAGACACACAGGGATGTCGGGTGATGGTGGGTTTCAGAGACACACAGGGATGTGGGGTGATGGTGGGTTTCAGAGACATGGGAACGTGGGGTGATGGTGGCTTTCAGAGACACACAGGGATGTCGGGTGATGGTGAGATTCAGAGACACACAGGGATGAGGGGTGATGGATTTCAGGGACACACAGGGATGTGGGGTGATGGAGAATTTCAGAGACACACAGGTATGTGGGGTGATGGGTTTCAGAGACACACAGGGATGTGGAGTGATGGTGGGTTCCAGAGACACACAGGGCTGTGGGGTGATGGGTTTCAGAGTCACACAGGGATGTGGGTTGTTGTTGGGTTTCAGAGACACACAGGGTGTAGGGTGATGCTGGGTTTCAGAGACACACAGGGATGTGGGGTGATGGTGTGTTTCAGAGAAACACAGGGATGTCGAGTGATGGTGGGTTTCAGAGACACACAGGGATATGGGGTGATGGTGGGTTTCAGAGATACACAGTGATGTTGGGTGATGGGTTTCATGGAGACACAGGGATGTGGGGTGATGGTGGATTTTAGAGACACAGGGATGTGGGGTGATGGTTGGTTTCAGAGACACACAGGGATGTGGGGTGATGTTGAGTTTCAGAGACACACAGGGATGAAGCGTGGTGGGTTTCAGAGACACACAGGGATGTAGAGTGATGGAGGGTTTCAGAGACACACAGGGATGTGGGGTGGTGGGTTTCCGAGACTTACAGGGATGTGGAGTACTGGAGGGTTTCAGAGACACACAGGGATATGGGGTGATGGATTTCAGAGACACACAGGGATGTGGGGTGATGGATTTCAGAGACACACAGGGATGTGGGGTGATGGAAAATTTCAGAGACAGACAGGTATGTGGGGTGATGGGTTTCAGTGACAGACAGGGATGTGGAGTCATGGTGGTTTCCAGAGACACACAGGGCTGTGGGGTGATGGTGGGTTTCAGAGACACAGGGATGCGGGCCTATGGTGGGTTTCAGAGACACACAGGGTGTGGGGTGATGTTCGTTTTCAGAGACACACAGGGATGTGGGGTGATGGTGGGTTTCAGAGACACACAGGGATGTGTGGTGTAGGGTTTGAGAGACACACAGGGATTTGTGGTGATGGTGGATTTCAGAGACACACACGGATGTGGGGTGATGGGTTTCAGAGACACAGGGATGTGTTGTGATGGGCTTCAGAGACACACAGGGATGTCGGATGATGGTTCGTTTCAGAGACACACAGTGATGTGGGGTGATGGGTTTCATGGACACACAGGGATGTGGGGTGATGGTGGGTTTCAGAGACACACAGGGATGTGGGGTGATGGTGGGTTTCAGAGACACAGAGGGTGTGGGGTGATGGTGGGTTTCAGAGACACACAGGGATGTGGGGAGATGGTGGGTTTCAGAGACACGGGGACGTGGGGTGATGGTGGGTTTCAGAGACACACAGGGATGTGGGGTGATGGTGGGTTTCAGAGACACAGAGGGTGTGGGGTGATGGTGGGTTTCAGAGGCACACAGGGATGTGGAGTGATGGTGGGTTTCAGAGACCCACTGGGATGTGGGGTGATGCACAGTTTCACAGACACACAGGGATGTGGGATGATGGACAGTTTCCGAGACACACAGCGATGTGTGGTGATGGGTTTCAGAGACACACAGGGATGTAGGGTGATGGAGGGTTTCAGAGACACACAGGGATGTGGGTGATGGTGGGTTTCAGAGACATGGGGACGTGGGGTGATGGTGGCTTTCAGAGACACACAGGGATGTCGGGTGATGGGTTTCAGAGTCACACAGGGAAGTGGGCTGATGTTGGGTTTCAGAGACACACAGGGATGTGGGGTGATGGTGGGTTTCAGAGGCACACAGAGTAGTGGGGTGATGGGTTCGAGAGGCACACAGGGATGTGGCGTGATGGAGGGTTTCAGAGACACACAGGGATGTGGGGTGATGTTAGGTTTCAGAGACACAGAGGGATGTGGGGTGATGGTGGATTTCAGAGACACACACGGATGTGGGGTGATGGGTTTCAGAGACACAGGGATGTGTTGTGATGGGCTTCAGAGACACACAGGGATGTCGGATGATGGTTCGTTTCAGAGACACACAGTGATGTGGGGTGATTGGTTTCATGGACACACAGGGATGTGGGGTGATGTTGGGTTTCAGAGACACACAGGGATGTGGGGTGATGTTGGGTTTCAGAGACACAGAGGGTGTGGGGTGATGGTGGGTTTCAGAGACACACAGGGATCTGGGGAGATGGTGGGTTTCAGAGACACGGGGACGTGGGGTGATGGTGGGTTCCAGAGACACACAGGGATGTCGGGCGATGGTGGGTTTCAGGGACACACAGGGATGTGGGGTGATGGTGGGTTTCAGAGACACACAGGGATGTGGGCTGATGGTGAGTTTCAGAGACACAGGGATGTGGGGTTATGGACAGTTTCCGAGACACACAGGGATCTGGGGTTATGGACAGTTTCAGAGACACACAGGGGTGTGGGGTTATGGACAGTTTCAGAGACACACAGTGATGAGGGGTGATGGATTTGAGTCACACACAGGGATGTGGGGTGATGGAGGATTTCAGAGACACACAGGGATGTGGGGTGATGTTCGTTTTCAGAGACACACAGGGATGTGGGGTGATGGTGGGTTTCAGAGACACACAGGGATGTGTGGTGTAGGGTTTGAGAGACACACAAGGATGTGGGGTGATGGTGGGTTTCAGAGACTCACAGGGATGTGGGGTGATGGGTTTCAGAGACATACAGGGATGTGGGGTGATGGTTGGTTTCAGAGACACACACGGATGTGGGGTGATGGAGGGTTTTATAGACACACAGGGATGTCGGGTGATGGTGGGTTTCAGAGACACACACAGATGTGGGGTGATGGGTTTCAGAGACACATAGGGATCTAGGATTATGGACAGTTTCAGAGACACACAGGGATGTGGGGTTATAGACAGTTTCAGAGACACACAGGGATGTGTGGTGATGGGTTTCAGAGACACACAGGGATGTAGGGTGATGGAGGGTTTCAGAGACACACAGGGATGTGGGTGATGGTGGGTTTCAGTGACACACATGGATGTGGAGTAATGGACAGTTTCATTGACACACAGGGATGTGGGGTGGTGGACAGTTTCAGAGACACACAGGGATGTGTGATGTTGGACAGTTTCAGAGACACACAGGGATGTGGGGTGATGGTGGGTTTCAGAGAAACACAGGGATGTGGGGTGGTGGGTTTCCGAGACTTACAGGGATGTGGAGTACTGGAGGGTTTCAGAGTCACACAGGGATGTGGGGTGATGGATTTCAGAGACACACAGGGATGTGGGGTGATGGATTTCAGAGACACACAGGGATGTGGGGTGATGGAAAATTTCAGAGACAGACAGGTATGTGGGGTGATGGGTTTCAGTGACAGACAGGGATGTGGAGTCATGGTGGTTTCCAGAGACACACAGGGCTGTGGGGTGATGGTGGGTTTCAGAGACACAGGGATGCGGGCCTATGGTAGGTTTCAGAGATTCACAGGGTGTGGGGTGATGGTGGGTTTCAGAGACACACAGGGATGTGGGGAGATGGTGGGTTTCAGAGACATGGGGACGTGGGGTGATGGTGGCTTTCAGAGACACACAGGGATGTCGGGTGATGGTGGGTTTCAGAGACACACAGGGATGTGGGGTGATGGTGGGTTTCAGAGACATGGGAACGTGGGGTGATGGTGGCTTTCAGAGACACACAGGGATGTCGGGTGATGGTGAGATTCAGAGACACACAGGGATGAGGGGTGATGGATTTCAGGGACACACAGGGATGTGGGGTGATGGAGAATTTCAGAGACACACAGGTATGTGGGGTGATGGGTTTCAGAGACACACAGGGATGTGGAGTGATGGTGGGTTCCAGAGACACACAGGGCTGTGGGGTGATGGGTTTCAGAGTCACACAGGGATGTGGGTTGTTGTTGGGTTTCAGAGACACACAGGGTGTAGGGTGATGCTGGGTTTCAGAGACACACAGGGATGTGGGGTGATGGTGTGTTTCAGAGAAACACAGGGATGTCGAGTGATGGTGGGTTTCAGAGACACACAGGGATATGGGGTGATGGTGGGTTTCAGAGATACACAGTGATGTTGGGTGATGGGTTTCATGGAGACACAGGGATGTGGGGTGATGGTGGATTTTAGAGACACAGGGATGTGGGGTGATGGTTGGTTTCAGAGACACACAGGGATGTGGGGTGATGTTGAGTTTCAGAGACACACAGGGATGAAGCGTGGTGGGTTTCAGAGACACACAGGGATGTAGAGTGATGGAGGGTTTCAGAGACACACAGGGATGTGGGGTGGTGGGTTTCCGAGACTTACAGGGATGTGGAGTACTGGAGGGTTTCAGAGACACACAGGGATATGGGGTGATGGATTTCAGAGACACACAGGGATGTGGGGTGATGGATTTCAGAGACACACAGGGATGTGGGGTGATGGAAAATTTCAGAGACAGACAGGTATGTGGGGTGATGGGTTTCAGTGACAGACAGGGATGTGGAGTCATGGTGGTTTCCAGAGACACACAGGGCTGTGGGGTGATGGTGGGTTTCAGAGACACAGGGATGCGGGCCTATGGTGGGTTTCAGAGACACACAGGGTGTGGGGTGATGTTCGTTTTCAGAGACACACAGGGATGTGGGGTGATGGTGGGTTTCAGAGACACACAGGGATGTGTGGTGTAGGGTTTGAGAGACACACAGGGATTTGTGGTGATGGTGGATTTCAGAGACACACACGGATGTGGGGTGATGGGTTTCAGAGACACAGGGATGTGTTGTGATGGGCTTCAGAGACACACAGGGATGTCGGATGATGGTTCGTTTCAGAGACACACAGTGATGTGGGGTGATGGGTTTCATGGACACACAGGGATGTGGAGTGATGGTGGGTTTCAGAGACCCACTGGGATGTGGGGTGATGCACAGTTTCACAGACACACAGGGATGTGGGATGATGGACAGTTTCCGAGACACACAGCGATGTGTGGTGATGGGTTTCAGAGACACACAGGGATGTAGGGTGATGGAGGGTTTCAGAGACACACAGGGATGTGGGTGATGGTGGGTTTCAGAGACATGGGGACGTGGGGTGATGGTGGCTTTCAGAGACACACAGGGATGTCGGGTGATGGGTTTCAGAGTCACACAGGGAAGTGGGCTGATGTTGGGTTTCAGAGACACACAGGGATGTGGGGTGATGGTGGGTTTCAGAGGCACACAGAGTAGTGGGGTGATGGGTTCGAGAGGCACACAGGGATGTGGCGTGATGGAGGGTTTCAGAGACACACAGGGATGTGGGGTGATGTTAGGTTTCAGAGACACAGAGGGATGTGGGGTGATGGTGGATTTCAGAGACACACACGGATGTGGGGTGATGGGCTTCAGAGACACACAGGGATGTCGGATGATGGTTCGTTTCAGAGACACACAGTGATGTGGGGTGATTGGTTTCATGGACACACAGGGATGTGGGGTGATGTTGGGTTTCAGAGACACACAGGGATGTGGGGTGATGGTGGGTTTCAGAGACACAGAGGGTGTGGGGTGATGGTGGGTTTCAGAGACACACAGGGATCTGGGGAGATGGTGGGTTTCAGAGACACGGGGACGTGGGGTGATGGTGGGTTCCAGAGACACACAGGGATGTCGGGCGATGGTGGGTTTCAGGGACACACAGGGATGTGGGGTGATGGTGGGTTTCAGAGACACACAGGGATGTGGGCTGATGGTGAGTTTCAGAGACACAGGGATGTGGGGTTATGGACAGTTTCCGAGACACACAGGGATCTGGGGTTATGGACAGTTTCAGAGACACACAGGGGTGTGGGGTTATGGACAGTTTCAGAGACACACAGTGATGAGGGGTGATGGATTTGAGTCACACACAGGGATGTGGGGTGATGGAGGATTTCAGAGACACACAGGGATGTGGGGTGATGTTCGTTTTCAGAGACACACAGGGATGTGGGGTGATGGTGGGTTTCAGAGACACACAGGGATGTGTGGTGTAGGGTTTGAGAGACACACAAGGATGTGGGGTGATGGTGGGTTTCAGAGACTCACAGGGATGTGGGGTGATGGGTTTCAGAGACATACAGGGATGTGGGGTGATGGTTGGTTTCAGAGACACACACGGATGTGGGGTGATGGAGGGTTTTATAGACACACAGGGATGTCGGGTGATGGTGGGTTTCAGAGACACACACAGATGTGGGGTGATGGGTTTCAGAGACACATAGGGATCTAGGATTATGGACAGTTTCAGAGACACACAGGGATGTGGGGTTATAGACAGTTTCAGAGACACACAGGGATGTGTGTTCATTGGTTTCAGAGACACACACGAATGTGGGGTGATGTGTTTCACAGACACACAGGGATGTGTGCTGATGGGTTTCAGAGACATGCATGGATGTGGGGTGATGGTGGATTTCAGAGACACACAGGGATGTGTGCTGATGGGTTTCAGAGACATGCATGGATGTGGGGTGATGGTGGGTTTCAGAGACACACAGGGATGTGGAGTGATGGTGGGATTCAGAGACCCACTGGGATGTGGGGTGATGCACAGTTTCACAGACACACAGGGATGTGGGATGATGGACAGTTTCCGAGACACACAGCGATGTGTGGTGATGGGTTTCAGAGACACACAGGGATGTAGGGTGATGGAGGGTTTCAGAGACACACAGGGATGTGGGTGATGGTGGGTTTCAGAGACACGGGGACGTGGGGTGATGGTGGGTTTCAGAGACACAGAGGGATGTGGGGTGATGGTGGGTTTCAGAGACACAGAGGGTGTGGGGTGATGGTGGGTTTCAGAGGCACACAGGGATGTGGAGTGATGGTGGGTTTCAGAGACCCACTGGGATGTGGGGTGATGCACAGTTTCACAGACACACAGGGATGTGGGATGATGGACAGTTTCCGAGACACACAGCGATGTGTGGTGATGGGTTTCAGAGACACACAGGGATGTAGGGTGATGGAGGGTTTCAGAGACACACAGGGATGTGGGTGATGGTGGGTTTCAGAGACATGGGGACGTGGGGTGATGGTGGCTTTCAGAGACACACAGGGATGTCGGGTGATGGGTTTCAGAGTCACACAGGGAAGTGGGCTGATGTTGGGTTTCAGAGACACACAGGGATGTGGGGTGATGGTGGGTTTCAGAGGCACACAGAGTAGTGGGGTGATGGGTTCGAGAGGCACACAGGGATGTGGCGTGATGGAGGGTTTCAGAGACACACAGGGATGTGGGGTGATGTTAGGTTTCAGAGACACAGAGGGATGTGGGGTGATGGTGGATTTCAGAGACACACACGGATGTGGGGTGATGGGCTTCAGAGACACACAGGGATGTCGGATGATGGTTCGTTTCAGAGACACACAGTGATGTGGGGTGATTGGTTTCATGGACACACAGGGATGTGGGGTGATGGTGGATTTTAGAGACACAGGGATGTGGGGTGATGGTTGGTTTCAGAGACACACAGGGATGTGGGGTGATGTTGAGTTTCAGAGACACACAGGGATGAAGCGTGGTGGGTTTCAGAGACACACAGGGATGTAGAGTGATGGAGGGTTTCAGAGACACACAGGGATGTGGGGTGGTGGGTTTCCGAGACTTACAGGGATGTGGAGTACTGGAGGGTTTCAGAGACACACAGGGATATGGGGTGATGGATTTCAGAGACACACAGGGATGTGGGGTGATGGATTTCAGAGACACACAGGGATGTGGGGTGATGGAAAATTTCAGAGACAGACAGGTATGTGGGGTGATGGGTTTCAGTGACAGACAGGGATGTGGAGTCATGGTGGTTTCCAGAGACACACAGGGCTGTGGGGTGATGGTGGGTTTCAGAGACACAGGGATGCGGGCCTATGGTGGGTTTCAGAGACACACAGGGTGTGGGGTGATGTTCGTTTTCAGAGACACACAGGGATGTGGGGTGATGGTGGGTTTCAGAGACACACAGGGATGTGTGGTGTAGGGTTTGAGAGACACACAGGGATTTGTGGTGATGGTGGATTTCAGAGACACACACGGATGTGGGGTGATGGGTTTCAGAGACACAGGGATGTGTTGTGATGGGCTTCAGAGACACACAGGGATGTCGGATGATGGTTCGTTTCAGAGACACACAGTGATGTGGGGTGATGGGTTTCATGGACACACAGGGATGTGGGGTGATGGTGGGTTTCAGAGACACACAGGGATGTGGGGTGATGGTGGGTTTCAGAGACACAGAGGGTGTGGGGTGATGGTGGGTTTCAGAGACACACAGGGATGTGGGGAGATGGTGGGTTTCAGAGACACGGGGACGTGGGGTGATGGTGGGTTTCAGAGACACACAGGGATGTGGGGTGATGGTGGGTTTCAGAGACACAGAGGGTGTGGGGTGATGGTGGGTTTCAGAGGCACACAGGGATGTGGAGTGATGGTGGGTTTCAGAGACCCACTGGGATGTGGGGTGATGCACAGTTTCACAGACACACAGGGATGTGGGATGATGGACAGTTTCCGAGACACACAGCGATGTGTGGTGATGGGTTTCAGAGACACACAGGGATGTAGGGTGATGGAGGGTTTCAGAGACACACAGGGATGTGGGTGATGGTGGGTTTCAGAGACATGGGGACGTGGGGTGATGGTGGCTTTCAGAGACACACAGGGATGTCGGGTGATGGGTTTCAGAGTCACACAGGGAAGTGGGCTGATGTTGGGTTTCAGAGACACACAGGGATGTGGGGTGATGGTGGGTTTCAGAGGCACACAGAGTAGTGGGGTGATGGGTTCGAGAGGCACACAGGGATGTGGCGTGATGGAGGGTTTCAGAGACACACAGGGATGTGGGGTGATGTTAGGTTTCAGAGACACAGAGGGATGTGGGGTGATGGTGGATTTCAGAGACACACACGGATGTGGGGTGATGGGCTTCAGAGACACACAGGGATGTCGGATGATGGTTCGTTTCAGAGACACACAGTGATGTGGGGTGATTGGTTTCATGGACACACAGGGATGTGGGGTGATGTTGGGTTTCAGAGACACACAGGGATGTGGGGTGATGGTGGGTTTCAGAGACACAGAGGGTGTGGGGTGATGGTGGGTTTCAGAGACACACAGGGATCTGGGGAGATGGTGGGTTTCAGAGACACGGGGACGTGGGGTGATGGTGGGTTCCAGAGACACACAGGGATGTCGGGCGATGGTGGGTTTCAGGGACACACAGGGATGTGGGGTGATGGTGGGTTTCAGAGACACACAGGGATGTGGGCTGATGGTGAGTTTCAGAGACACAGGGATGTGGGGTTATGGACAGTTTCCGAGACACACAGGGATCTGGGGTTATGGACAGTTTCAGAGACACACAGGGGTGTGGGGTTATGGACAGTTTCAGAGACACACAGTGATGAGGGGTGATGGATTTGAGTCACACACAGGGATGTGGGGTGATGGAGGATTTCAGAGACACACAGGGATGTGGGGTGATGTTCGTTTTCAGAGACACACAGGGATGTGGGGTGATGGTGGGTTTCAGAGACACACAGGGATGTGTGGTGTAGGGTTTGAGAGACACACAAGGATGTGGGGTGATGGTGGGTTTCAGAGACTCACAGGGATGTGGGGTGATGGGTTTCAGAGACATACAGGGATGTGGGGTGATGGTTGGTTTCAGAGACACACACGGATGTGGGGTGATGGAGGGTTTTATAGACACACAGGGATGTCGGGTGATGGTGGGTTTCAGAGACACACACAGATGTGGGGTGATGGGTTTCAGAGACACATAGGGATCTAGGATTATGGACAGTTTCAGAGACACACAGGGATGTGGGGTTATAGACAGTTTCAGAGACACACAGGGATGTGTGTTCATTGGTTTCAGAGACACACACGAATGTGGGGTGATGTGTTTCACAGACACACAGGGATGTGTGCTGATGGGTTTCAGAGACATGCATGGATGTGGGGTGATGGTGGATTTCAGAGACACACAGGGATGTGTGCTGATGGGTTTCAGAGACATGCATGGATGTGGGGTGATGGTGGGTTTCAGAGACACACAGGGATGTGGAGTGATGGTGGGATTCAGAGACCCACTGGGATGTGGGGTGATGCACAGTTTCACAGACACACAGGGATGTGGGATGATGGACAGTTTCCGAGACACACAGCGATGTGTGGTGATGGGTTTCAGAGACACACAGGGATGTAGGGTGATGGAGGGTTTCAGAGACACACAGGGATGTGGGTGATGGTGGGTTTCAGAGACACGGGGACGTGGGGTGATGGTGGGTTTCAGAGACACAGAGGGATGTGGGGTGATGGTGGGTTTCAGAGACACAGAGGGTGTGGGGTGATGGTGGGTTTCAGAGGCACACAGGGATGTGGAGTGATGGTGGGTTTCAGAGACCCACTGGGATGTGGGGTGATGCACAGTTTCACAGACACACAGGGATGTGGGATGATGGACAGTTTCCGAGACACACAGCGATGTGTGGTGATGGGTTTCAGAGACACACAGGGATGTAGGGTGATGGAGGGTTTCAGAGACACACAGGGATGTGGGTGATGGTGGGTTTCAGAGACATGGGGACGTGGGGTGATGGTGGCTTTCAGAGACACACAGGGATGTCGGGTGATGGGTTTCAGAGTCACACAGGGAAGTGGGCTGATGTTGGGTTTCAGAGACACACAGGGATGTGGGGTGATGGTGGGTTTCAGAGGCACACAGAGTAGTGGGGTGATGGGTTCGAGAGGCACACAGGGATGTGGCGTGATGGAGGGTTTCAGAGACACACAGGGATGTGGGGTGATGTTAGGTTTCAGAGACACAGAGGGATGTGGGGTGATGGTGGATTTCAGAGACACACACGGATGTGGGGTGATGGGCTTCAGAGACACACAGGGATGTCGGATGATGGTTCGTTTCAGAGACACACAGTGATGTGGGGTGATTGGTTTCATGGACACACAGGGATGTGGGGTGATGTTGGGTTTCAGAGACACACAGGGATGTGGGGTGATGGTGGGTTTCAGAGACACAGAGGGTGTGGGGTGATGGTGGGTTTCAGAGACACACAGGGATCTGGGGAGATGGTGGGTTTCAGAGACACGGGGACGTGGGGTGATGGTGGGTTCCAGAGACACACAGGGATGTCGGGCGATGGTGGGTTTCAGGGACACACAGGGATGTGGGGTGATGGTGGGTTTCAGAGACACACAGGGATGTGGGCTGATGGTGAGTTTCAGAGACACAGGGATGTGGGGTTATGGACAGTTTCCGAGACACACAGGGATCTGGGGTTATGGACAGTTTCAGAGACACACAGGGGTGTGGGGTTATGGACAGTTTCAGAGACACACAGTGATGAGGGGTGATGGATTTGAGTCACACACAGGGATGTGGGGTGATGGAGGATTTCAGAGACACACAGGGATGTGGGGTGATGTTCGTTTTCAGAGACACACAGGGATGTGGGGTGATGGTGGGTTTCAGAGACACACAGGGATGTGTGGTGTAGGGTTTGAGAGACACACAAGGATGTGGGGTGATGGTGGGTTTCAGAGACTCACAGGGATGTGGGGTGATGGGTTTCAGAGACATACAGGGATGTGGGGTGATGGTTGGTTTCAGAGACACACACGGATGTGGGGTGATGGAGGGTTTTATAGACACACAGGGATGTCGGGTGATGGTGGGTTTCAGAGACACACACAGATGTGGGGTGATGGGTTTCAGAGACACATAGGGATCTAGGATTATGGACAGTTTCAGAGACACACAGGGATGTGGGGTTATAGACAGTTTCAGAGACACACAGGGATGTGTGTTCATTGGTTTCAGAGACACACACGAATGTGGGGTGATGTGTTTCACAGACACACAGGGATGTGTGCTGATGGGTTTCAGAGACATGCATGGATGTGGGGTGATGGTGGATTTCAGAGACACACAGGGATGTGTGCTGATGGGTTTCAGAGACATGCATGGATGTGGGGTGATGGTGGGTTTCAGAGACACACAGGGATGTGGAGTGATGGTGGGATTCAGAGACCCACTGGGATGTGGGGTGATGGACAGTTTCACAGACACACAGGGATGTGGGATGATGGACAGTTTCAGAGACACACAGGGATGTGTGGTGATGGGTTTCAGAGACTCACAGGGATGTGGGTGATGGTGGGTTTCAGTGACACACATGGATGTGGAGTAATGGACAGTTTCATTGACACACAGGGATGTGGGGTGGTGGACTGTTTCAGAGACACACAGGGATGTGTGATGTTGGACAGTTTCAGAGACACACAGGGATGTGGGGTGATGGTGGGTTTCAGAGAAACACAGGGATGTGGGGTGGTGGGTTTCCGAGACATACAGGGATGTGGGGTACTTGAGGGTTTCAGAGACACACAGGGATGTGGGGTTATGGACAGTTTCAGAGACACGCAGTGATGAAGGGTGATGGGTTTGAGTCACACACAGGACTGTGGGGTGATGGAGGATTTCAGAGACACACAGGGATGTGGGGTGATGTTCGTTTTCAGAGACACACAGGGATGTGGGGTGATGGTGGGTTTCAGAGACACACAGGGATGTGTGGTGTAGGGTTTGAGAGACACACAGGGATTTGTGGTGATGGTGGATTTCAGAGACACACACGGATGTGGGGTGATGGGTTTCAGAGACACAGGGATGTGTTGTGATGGGCTTCAGAGACACACAGGGATGTCGGATGATGGTTCGTTTCAGAGACACACAGTGATGTGGGGTGATGGGTTTCATGGACACACAGGGATGTGGGGTGATGGTGGGTTTCAGAGACACACAGGGATGTGGGGTGATGGTGGGTTTCAGAGACACAGAGGGTGTGGGGTGATGGTGGGTTTCAGAGACACACAGGAATGTGGGGAGATGGTGGGTTTCAGAGACACGGGGACGTGGGGTGATGGTGGGTTTCAGAGACACACAGGGATGTGGAGTGATGGGTTTCAGAGACATGCCTGGATGTGGGGTGATGGTGGGTCTCAGAGACACACAGGGATGTGGAGTGATGGTGGGTTTCAGAGACCCACTGGGATGTGGGGTGATGCACAGTTTCACAGACACACAGAGATGTGGGATGATGGACAGTTTCCGAGACACACAGGGATGTGTGGTGATGGGTTTCAGAGACACACAGGGATGTAGGGTGATGGAGGGTTTCAGAGACACACAGGGATGTGGGTGATGGTGGGTTTCAGAGACATGGGGACGTGGGGTGATGGTGGCTTTCAGAGACACACAGGGATGTCGGGTGATGGGTTTCAGAGTCACACAGGGATGTGGGCTGATGTTGGGTTTCAGAGACACACAGGGATGTGGGGTGATGGTGGGTTTCAGAGGCACACAGAGTAGTGGGTGATGGGTTCGAGAGGCACACAGGGATGTGGCGTGATGGAGGGTTTCAGAGACACACAGGGATGTGGGGTGATTTTCGGTTTCAGAGACACACGGGGATTTGTGGTGATGGTGGATTTCAGAGACACACACGGATGTGGGGTGATGGTGGGTTTCAGAGACACACAGTGATGTGGGGTGATGGTGGGTTTCAGAGACACACAGGGATGTGTGGTGATGGTGGGTTTCAGAGACACACAGGGATCTGGGGAGATGGTGGGTTTCAGAGACACGGGGACGTGGGGTGATGGTGGGTTCCAGAGACACACAGGGATGTCGGGCGATGGTGGGTTTCAGGGACACACAGGGATGTGGGGTGATGGTGGGTTTCAGAGACACACAGGGATGTGGGGTGATGGTGGGTTTCAGAGACACAGAGGGTGTGGGGTGATGGTGGGTTTCAGAGGCACACAGGATGTGGAGTGATGGTGGGTTTCAGAGACCCACTGGGATGTGGGGTGATGCACAGTTTCACAGACACACAGGGATGTGGATGATGGACAGTTTCCGAGACACACAGCGATGTGTGGTGATGGGTTTCAGAGACACACCAGGGATGTAGGGTGATGGAGGGTTTCAGAGACACACAGGGATGTGGGTGATGGTGGGTTTCAGAGACATGGGGACGTGGGGTGATGGTGGCTTTCAGAGACACACAGGGATGTCGGGTGATGGGTTTCAGAGTCACACAGGGAAGTGGGCTGATGTTGGGTTTCAGAGACACACAGGGATGTGGGGTGATGGTGGGTTTCAGAGGCACACAGAGTAGTGGGGTGATGGGTTCGAGAGGCACACAGGGATGTGGCGTGATGGAGGGTTTCAGAGACACACAGGATGTGGGGTGATGTTAGGTTTCAGAGACACAGAGGGATGTGGGGTGATGGTGGATTTCAGAGACACACACGGATGTGGGGTGATGGGTTTCAGAGACACAGGATGTGTTGTGATGGGCTTCAGAGACACACAGGGATGTCGGATGATGGTTCGTTTCAGAGACACACAGTGATGTGGGGTGATTGGTTTCATGGACACACAGGATGTGGGGTGATGTTGGGTTTCAGAGACACACAGGGATGTGGGGTGATGGTGGGTTTCAGAGACACAGAGGGTGTGGGGTGATGGTGGGTTTCAGAGACACACAGGGATCTGGGGAGATGGTGGGTTTCAGAGACACGGGGACGTGGGGTCGATGGTGGGTTCCAGAGACACACAGGGATGTCGGGCGATGGTGGGTTTCAGGGACACACAGGGATGTGGGGTGATGGTGGTTTCAGAGACACACAGGGATGTGGGCTGATGGTGAGTTTCAGAGACACAGGGATGTGGGGTTATGGACAGTTTCCGAGACACACAGGGATCTGGGGTTATGGACAGTTTCAGAGACACACAGGGGTGTGGGGTTATGGACAGTTTCAGAGACACACAGTGATGAGGGGTGATGGATTTGAGTCACACACAGGGATGTGGGGTGATGGAGGATTTCAGAGACACACAGGGATGTGGGGTGATGTTCGTTTTCAGAGACACACAGGGATGTGGGGTGATGGTGGGTTTCAGAGACACACAGGGATGTGTGGTGTAGGGTTTGAGAGACACACAAGGATGTGGGGTGATGGTGGGTTTCAGAGACTCACAGGGATGTGGGGTGATGGGTTTCAGAGACATACAGGGATGTGGGGTGATGGTTGGTTTCAGAGACACACACGGATGTGGGGTGATGGAGGGTTTTATAGACACACAGGGATGTCGGGTGATGGTGGGTTTCAGAGACACACACAGATGTGGGGTGATGGGTTTCAGAGACACATAGGGATCTAGGATTATGGACAGTTTCAGAGACACACAGGGATGTGGGGTTATAGACAGTTTCAGAGACACACAGGGATGTGTGTTCATTGGTTTCAGAGACACACACGAATGTGGGGTGATGTGTTTCACAGACACACAGGGATGTGTGCTGATGGGTTTCAGAGACATGCATGGATGTGGGGTGATTGTGGATTTCAGAGACACACAGGGATGTGTGCTGATGGGTTTCAGAGACATGCATGGATGTGGGGTGATGGTGGGTTTCAGAGACACACAGGGATGTGGAGTGATGGTGGGATTCAGAGACCCACTGGGATGTGGGGTGATGGACAGTTTCACAGACACACAGGGATGTGGGATGATGGACAGTTTCAGAGACACACAGGGATGTGTGGTGATGGGTTTCAGAGACTCACAGGGATGTGGGTGATGGTGGGTTTCAGTGACACACATGGATGTGGAGTAATGGACAGTTTCATTGACACACAGGGATGTGGGGTGGTGGACAGTTTCAGAGACACACAGGGATGTGTGATGTTGGACAGTTCAGAGACACACAGGGATGTGGGTGATGGTGGGTTTCAGAGAAACACAGGGATGTGGGGTGGTGGGTTTCCGAGACATACAGGATGTGGGGTACTTGAGGGTTTCAGAGACACACAGGGATGTGGGGTTATGGACAGTTTCAGAGACACCGCAGTGATGAAGGGTGATGGGTTTGAGTCACACACAGGACTGTGGGGTGATGGAGGATTTCAGAGACACACAGGGATGTGGGGTGATGTTCGTTTTCAGAGACACACAGGGATGTGGGTGATGGTGGGTTTCAGAGACACACAGGGATGTGTGGTGTAGGGTTTGAGAGACACACAGGGATTTGTGGTGATGGTGGATTTCAGAGACACACACGGATGTGGGGTGATGGGTTTCAGAGACACAGGGATGTGTTGTGATGGGCTTCAGAGACACACAGGGATGTCGGATGATGGTTCGTTTCAGAGACACACAGTGATGTGGGGTGATGGGTTTCATGGACACACAGGGATGTGGGGTGATGGTGGGTTTCAGAGACACACAGGGATGTGGGGTGATGGTGGGTTTCAGAGACACAGAGGGTGTGGGGTGATGGTGGGTTTCAGAGACACACAGGGATGTGGGGAGATGGTGGGTTTCAGAGACACGGGGACGTGGGGTGATGGTGGGTTTCAGAGACACACAGGGATGTGGAGTGATGGGTTTCAGAGACATGCCTGGATGTGGGGTGATGGTGGGTCTCAGAGACACACAGGGATGTGGAGTGATGGTGGGTTCAGAGACCCACTGGGATGTGGGGTGATGCACAGTTTCACAGACACACAGAGATGTGGGATGATGGACAGTTTCCGAGACACACAGGGATGTGTGGTGATGGGTTTCAGAGACACACAGGGATGTAGGGTGATGGAGGGTTTCAGAGACACACAGGGATGTGGTGATGGTGGGTTTCAGAGACATGGGGACGTGGGGTGATGGTGGCTTTCAGAGACACACAGGGATGTCGGGTGATGGGTTTCAGAGTCACACAGGGATGTGGGCTGATGTTGGGTTTCAGAGACACACAGGGATGTGGGGTGATGGTGGGTTTCAGAGGCACACAGAGTAGTGGGGTGATGGGTTCGAGAGGCACACAGGGATGTGGCGTGATGGAGGGTTTCAGAGACACACAGGGATGTGGGGTGATTTTCGGTTTCAGAGACACACGGGGATTTGTGGTGATGGTGGATTTCAGAGACACACACGGATGTGGGGTGATGGGTTTCAGAGACACAGGATGTGTTGTGATGGGCTTCAGAGACACACAGGGATGTCGGATGATGGTTCGTTTCAGAGACACACAGTGATGTGGGGTGATGGGTTTCATGGACACACAGGGATGTGGGGTGATGTTGGGTTTCAGAGACACACAGGGATGTGGGGTGATGGTGGGTTTCAGAGACACAGAGGGTGTGGGGTGATGGTGGGTTTCAGAGACACACAGGGATCTGGGGAGATGGTGGTTTCAGAGACACGGGGACGTGGGGTGATGGTGGGTTCCAGAGACACACAGGGATGTCGGGCAATGGTGGGTTTCAGGGACACACAGGGATGTGGGGTGATGGTGGGTTTCAGAGACACACAGGGATGTGGGCTGATGGTGAGTTTCAGAGACACAGGGATGTGGGGTTATGGACAGTTTCCGAGACACACAGGGAACTGGGGTTATGGACAGTTTCAGAGACACACAGGGGTGTGGGGTTATGGACAGTTTCAGAGACACACAGTGATGAGGGGTGATGGATTTGAGTCACACACAGGGATGTGGGGTGATGGAGGATTTCAGAGACACACAGGGATGTGGGGTGATGTTCGTGATGTGGGGTGATGTTCGTTTTCAGAGACACACAGGGATGTGGGGTGATGGTGGGTTTCAGAGACACACAGGGATGTGTGGTGTAGGGTTTGAGAGACACACAAGGAAGTGGGGTGATGGTGGGTTTCAGAGACTCACAGGGATGTGGGGTGATGGGTTTCAGAGACATACAGGGATGTGGGGTGATGGTTGGTTTCAGAGACACACACGGATGTGGGGTGATGGAGGGTTTTATAGACACAACAGGGATGTCGGGTGATGGTGGGTTTCAGAGACACCACAGATGTGGGGTGAATGGGTTTCAGAGACACATCAGGGATCTAGGATTAACTGGACAGTTTCAGA
>NW_027276550.1:0-38156 GCF_030028105.1 Mobula birostris | reverse complement strand
TCACCGCCCTCTCTTCCCCCTCATGCTTCCCTTAATCCTTTCACCTTTCACCCTTAACCCATGACCTCTAGTTGTAGTCCCACTCAACCTCAGTGGAAAAAGCTTGCTTGCATTTTCCCCTATCTATACCCCTCATAATTTTATCTACCTCTATCAAATCTCCCCTCAATCTTCTACATTCCAAGGAAATATAGAAGGCCAAGGCCATTCAGCCCATTGAGTCTGCTCTGCCATTCCATCATGGCTGATCCATAGAAACCATAGAAACTACAGCACAGAAACAGGCCCCTTGGCCCTTCTTGGCTGTGCCGAACCATTTTCTGCCTAGTTCCACTGACCTGCACACGGACCATATCCCTCCATACACCACCCATCTACGTATCTGTCCAATTTATTCTTATATGTTAAAAAAGAACCCGCATTTACCACCTCGTCTGGCAGCTCATTCCATACTCCCACCACTCTGTGCGTGACGAAGCCCCCTCTAATGTTCCCTTTAAACTTTTCCCCCTCACCCTTAACCCATTAACCCATGGATCCCAGATCCCATTCAACCCCACACACCTGTCTTCTCACCATATCCTTTGATGCCCTGACCGATCAGGAAACGATCAACTTCAGCCTTAAATATATCCACGGACTTGGCCCCCACCACAGTCTGTGGCAGAGCATTCCACAGATTCACTGCTCTCTGGCTAAAAATATTCCCCCTTACCCCTGTTCTAAAGGGTCGCCCCTCAATTTTGAGGCTGTGCCCTCTAGTTCTGGATACCCCCACCATAGGAAACATCCTCTCCACATCCACCCTATCTAGCCCTTTCAACATTTGGTAGGTTTCAATGAAATCCCCCCACATTTCTTCCAAATTCCAGTGAGTACAGGCCCAAAGCTGCCAAACGCAAATCATATGTTAACCCCTTCGTTCCTGGAATCATCCTCGTGAACCTCCTCTGCTCTCTCCAATAACAACACCTCCTTTCTGAGATAAGGGGCCCAAAACTGTTGACAGCACTCTAAGTGTGGCCTGACTAGTGTCTTATGATGACTCAGCATTATCGCACTGCTTTTATATTCTATTCCTCTTGAATTAGATGCTAACATTACATTTGCCTTCTTTGCCACAAACTAAACCTGTAAATTAATCTTCTGGGAGTCTTGCACGAGGACTCCCAAGTCCCTTTGCACCTCTGATGTTTGAACCTTCTCCCCACTTAGATAATAAAGGAAAAGTAAATTGCCTTTTAAACTCACCAGAGAGCATAGGCCATCAACTTTTTGCTGTTGATGTTTCTGTAGCAGGCAATTTCTTTTTTATGAGGCCGGGTTGCTAGCTCGACGCTCAACCCAGCACGGATGGAAAGGGTGCAAGGGAGCCTGCTGGATTCGAACTCGGGAACTTTCGCTCCGGAGTCCGGCACTGATGCCACTAGGCCACCAGCTGGCTCCACTTAGACAATAGTCCACATTATTGTTCCTTTTACCAAAATACATTATCATAAATTTCCCAACACCGTATTCCATCTGCCTCCTTTTTGTCCATTCTTCCAATATGTCTAAGTCCTGCTGCAATCGCATTGCTTCCTCAGTACTGCCTACTCCTCCAGGTCAGGCAGCATCTGTGGAGAGGGATAAACAGTCGATGTTTTGGGCTGAGAGCCTTCATCAGGATTGGATAGGAAGGGGGCTGAATCCAGAATACGTGGTGGGAGACGGGAAGAAGTGCAAGCTGGCAGGTGATGGTTGAGACCATGACACCATAACATACAGGAGCATAATTAGGCCATTTGGCCCATCGAGTCTGCACCATCATTTCATCATGGCTGATCCATTTTCCCTCTCAGCCCCAGTCTCCTGTCTTCTCCCCGTATCCCTTCGTGCCCTGACCGATCAAGAACCTATCAACCACACAATGACTTGGCCTCCACAACTGCCTGTGGCAATGAATTCCACATTCACCACACCCTGGCTAAAGAAATTCCTCCATTCTAAAAGGGTGCCCCTCTATTCTGAGGCTGTGCCTTCTGGTCCTAGACTCCCCCAACATAGGAAACTTCCTCTCGGCATCCGCTCTGTCGGGGTCAAGTAGAAGAGGGGATTATGTGAGAAGTTGGGAGGGGATAGGTGGAAGACGGAGGCATAGTTGGAAGAGGGAAGGGTAGTCGGAAGAGGGAGGGATAGGTGGAAGAGGGAGGGGACAGGTGGAAGAGGGAGGGGATAGGTGGAAGAGGGAGGGGATAGGTGGAAGAGGGAGGAGTAGTCAGAAGAGGGAGGGGTAGTCGGAAGAGGGAGGGATAGGTGGAAGAGGGAGGGGAGAGGTGGAAGAGGGAGGAGTAGTCGGAAGAGGGAGGGGATAGGTGGAAGAGGGAGGGGATAGGTGGAAGAGGGAGGGATAGTCGGAAGAGGGAGGGGTAGTCGAAAGAGGGAGGGGATAGGTGGAAGAGGGAGGCGTAGTCGGAAGAAGGAAGGGTAGTCGGAAGAGGGAGGGATAGGTGGAAGAGGGAGGGGAGAGGTGGAAGAGGGAGGAGTAGTTGGAAGAGGGAGGGGATAGGTGGAAGAGGGAGGGGATAGGTGGAAGAGGGAGGGATAGTCGGAAGAGGGAGGGGTAGTCGGAAGAGGGAGGGATAGGTGGAAGAGGGAGGGGAGAGGTGGAAGACTGAGGAGTAGTTGGAAGAGGGAGGGGATAGGTGGAAGAGGGAGGGGATAGGTGGAAGAGGGAGGGATAGGTGGAAGAGGGAGGGGTAGTCAGAAGAGGGAGGGATAGGTGGAAGAGGGAGGCGTAGTCAGAAGAGGGAGGGGTAGTCGGAAGAGGGAGGGATAGGTGGAAGAGGGAGGGGAGAGGTGGAAGAGGAGGAGTAGTCGGAAGAGGGAGGGGTAGTCGGAAGAGGGAGGGATAGGCGGAAGAGGGAGGGGAGAGGAAGAGGGAGGAGTAGTCGGAAGAGGGAGGGGATAGGTGGAAGAGGGAGGGGTAGTCAGAAGAGGGAGGGGATAGGAGGAAGAGGGAGGGGATAGGAGGAAGAGGGAGGGGATAGGTGGAAGAGGGAGGGGTAGTCGGAAGGGGGGGATAGGTGGAAGAGGGAGGGGTAGTCGGAAGAGGGAGGGGATAGGTGGAAGAGGGAGGGGATAGGTGGAAGAGGGAAGGGTAGTCAGAAGAGGGAGGGGATAGGTGGAAGAAGGAGGGATCGTCGGAAGAGGGAGGGGATAGGTGGAAGATGGAGGGGTGGAAGAGGGAGGGGAGAGGTGGAAGAGGGAGGGGATAGGTGGAAGAGGGAGGGGATAGGTAGAAGAGGGAGGGATAGTCAGAAGAGGGAAGGGAGAGGTGGAAGAGGGAGGGGAGAGGTGGAAGAGAGAGGGGAGAGGTGGAAGAGGGAGGGGAGAGGTGGAAGAGGGAGGGGAGAGGTGGAAGAGAGAGGGGTAGTCAGAAGAGGGAGGGGATAGGTGGAAGAGGGAGGGGACAGGTGGAAGAGGGAGGGGATAGTCGGGAGGGGATAGGTGGAAGAGGGAGGGGAGAGGTGGAAGAGAGAAGGGTAGTCGGAAGAAGGAGGGGACAGGTGGAAGAGGGAGGGGATAGTCGGAAGAGGGAGGGGATAGGTGGAAGAGGGAGGGGAGAGGTGGAAGAGGGAGGGGAGAGGTGGAAGAGGGAGAGGATAGGTGGAAGAAGGAGGGGATAGGTGGAAGAGGGAAGGGCTAGGTGGAAGAGAAGGTTGAGAAATCAAATCTCATCTCCCAATAAATCACATCACAGCTTTTCGTCATTTAACAATCTTAGAGATATCGAGCCATGGAGCATAGAAACAGGCCCTTCAGCCCATCTAGACCATACTGAACGACTCCCATTGACCTGAACCCTGACCACAGCCCTCCAGAACCCTTACGATGCACGTACCCATCCAAACTCCTCTTCAATGCTGAAATCGAGCTGGCAGCTCGTCCTGCGCTCCCAGCCCCTGTGAGTGAAGAACCTCAGGCAGTTTGATGCCTGTGTTGGTGTTGGCGCTGGGTGGGAGAAGCCCCCTTCACTTCACTGCAGTTGGCAAGGATGGGCAGGAGCCTGAGTATGCACCCCTGACATTTTAGGATCAGACTCGCCCCCTCTGTCATCAGATTTCTGAACGGTCCTTGAATCCGTACACAGTACACTATCTCGCTAATTCTCCTTCAAACCATTATTGATTTTTCTTGTAACTTTATATTACTTTGTTATGCCTGCTGCCACAAGACAACTAATTTCACAACTGATTCAATGACAATAAAGCTGATTCCGGTCCCTACGGTCCCACTCTCAACTCAATGACCCACACCGCACCCCCTCCACCACTCCACATTTAGCCCAGCCATTGTATTGTGTCCGATTCTGGGCGCCCCAGGATAGGAAGGATGTGGAGGCTCTGGAGAGGGGGCATCAATTGTTCACCAGGAAGCTATCGGGAGAAGTTGAACAAACGTAGGTTGCTTTCTCTGGAGAGAGGAAGACCTGAGAGACGTTTATGATATCAGGGGAGCCATAAATAGACCCTAAGACCTGGGGACAGAATTAGGCCGTTCAGCCAATTGAGTTTGCTCCATTTCATCATGGCAGATTTATTATTTCTCTAAATCCTGTTCCCCTGCCTTCCCCCCCCCCCCCGAAACCTTTGACACCCTGATTAATCAAGAAAATATCACCTTCCTCTTTAAGTGTACCCATCGACTTGGCCTCCACGGCCACCTACGGCAACGAATTCCACAGGTTCGTCACCATGTGGCTAAGGAAATTTCTCATTGCCGTTCTAAAGAGAACATCCTTGTAGTCTGAGACTGTTCTCTCTGGTATGAGACTCTCCCGTGAAAGGAAACATCCCCTCCACATCCACTCTACCTAAGCCTTTCAATATTTGCTTAGTTTCCATAAGATCTCCCTCATCCACGTCAAGTCAAGTCAAGTCAAGTCACTTTTCATTGTCATTTCGACCATAAGCTGCTGGTACAGAACACAGTAAAAACGAAACAACGATCCTCCAGGACCATGGTGCTACATGAAACAACACAATACTAGACTGTGTGAGACAGAACAAGGCTACACTAGACTACGTGAAACAACACAAAACTACACTAGACTACGTGAAACAACACAAAACTACACTAGACTACAGACCTACACAGGACTACGTATATATGATTATGAAGACACGTAGTCCTCTTTTATTGTCATTTAGTAATGCATGCATTAAGAAATGATACATTATTTCCTCCGGTGTGATATCACAAAAAATCAGGACAAACCAAGACTGAAAAAAACTGACAAAACCACATAATTATAACATATAGTTACAAACAGTGTAACAATACCATAACTTGATGAAGAAGTCCATGAACACAGTAAAGTTCAAAGTTTCTCAAATGTCCCACATCTCACGCAGACGGGAGAAGGAAGAAAAACTCTCCCTGCCATGCCGACCACAATCCGACTCTGAGTCGTCCAAAAACTTCGAGCCTTCAATCAGCTCTCCAACACCGAGTCCTGAGCGCCATCTCTGTCTGAACGATTCGACCTCCTTCTCGGTCGCCAAAAGCAGGCAAGGCCGGGGATTTTGAGGCCTACCCTCCGAAAGATTCCCGACCACACAGTAACGACAGCAGCGAACGAGCGTTTCAGAAATTTCTCCAGATGTTCCTCTGTGCTTTCACGTCCATTCTCCATCAAATCAGAATTGTCCACGGCCTCTATTTAACAGATACGATATCATGTTTCACCGGAGGACTGCGCACACAAAACAGTGCAGGGCAGTTCAATAAATAATAATCAAGACAATAGGCACAGTAGAGGACAAATTCTTCCAAACTCCAGTAAGCACAGGCCCAGAATCATCAAATGCTTCTCAGACATTAACCCTTTTATTCTTGGGATCCATGCTGTAAATCTCCTCTGGACCCTCTCCAATGACAGCACATCCTTTCTTGGATAGGGGTGCCCAAAACTGTTCACAATACTCCAAGTGGGCGGGAGGAGAAGATGGCGGCGCAACGCAGCGCGCGCAGCTCTCCAGTGAAATGATATCGGTATTTGTAAGTAGGATGCCGTGAACAATTCTGATTTGATGGAGACAGACGTGAGAAGGCACAGAGGAACATCTGGAGAAATTTCTGAAATGCCCGGTTTGCTGCCGCTGCTACTGTGCGATCGAGAATCTCCGGAGGGAAGGCCCCAAAATCCCCAGCTTTGCCTGGTGCTGGCGACCGAGGCTGGGGTCAAAGCGTTTGGCAGAAATGGTGCTTGATACTCGGTGTCGGAGGGCTGGTCAGAGCTCTAAGTTTTTGGACGACTCAGAGGCGGATTGTGGTCGGGTATGGCAGGGAGAGTTTTTCTTCCTTCTCCCGTCTGCGTGAGATGTGGGACATTTGAGAAACTTTGAACTTTACTGTGTTCATGGACTTCTTCATCAAGTTATGGTATTGTTGCACTGTTGTAATTATATGTTATAGTTATGTGGGTTTTGCTAGTTTTTCAGTCTTGGTCTGTCCTGTGTTTTGTGATATCACACTGGAAGAATATTGTATCATTTCTTAGTGCATGCATTACTAAATGACAATAAAAGAGGACTGCGTGTCCTCATAATCTAAAAAGTGCAGTCTGACCAGTGAGTTATACAGCCTGAGCATTACCTCCTTGCTTTTATATTCTAGTCCTCTCAAAATGAATGATAACATTGCATTTGCCTTCCTCACCACCCACTCAACCTGCAAGTTAACCCTCTAGGGAATCCTGCTCTTTGCAGCACTGGTATCTGAATCTTCTCCCCATTTTGAAAATAGTCCACATCTTTATTCCTTCTACCAAAGTTCATGACCATACACTTCCCAAGACTATATTCCATTTGCCCATTCTCCTAACCTGTCTGGAGAGTGGACATGTGAAATATTATTGGACGTGCAGGTAAGTTGCAGGGAGTTTAAAACGACTTTGTGACACAATGTTCACTGCCGTTGCCTCACAGCTCCCGAGTCCCAGGTTCGAGCTTGACCTCTGGTGCTGTCCGTGCGGAATTGGCACACTTTCACTAGCAAGTTTCTACAGATGTACGGTGGAGAGCATTCTGACTGGCTGCATCACCGTCTGGTATGGGGGGTGGGGGGAGAAGGAGCTACTGTACAGGATCGAAATAAGCTGCAGAGAGTTGTAAACTCAGTCAGCTCCATCACGGCACCAGCCTCCGCAATGTCCAGGGAGCAGTGTCTCAAAAAGATGGTGTCCATCATTAAGGACCCTCATCACCCAGGACATGCCCTCTTCTCATTGCTACCCCTATAAAATCCTAAAGGGATTGGACAGGCTAGATGCAGGAAGATTGTTCCCGATGTTGGGGAAGTCCAGAACGAGGGGTCACAGTTTGAGGATAAAGGGGAAGCTTTTAGGACCGAGATGAGGAAAAACTTCTTCACACAGAGAGTGGTGAATCTGTGGAATTCTCTGCCACAGGAAACAGTTGAGGCCAGTTCATTGGCTATATTTAAGAGGGAGTTAGATATGGCCCTTGTGGCTAAAGGGATCAGGGGGTATGGAGGGAAGGCTGGTACAGGGTTCTGAGTTGGATGATCTGCTATGATCATACTGAATGGCGGTGCAGGCTCGAAGGGCCGAATGGCCTACTCCTGCACCTATTTTCTATGTTTCTAGGTACAGGAGCCTGAAGACACACACTCAATGATTCAGGAACAGCTTCTTCCCCTCTGCCATCAGATTTCTGAATGGATATTGAACCCATGAACACTACCTCACCACTTTTCATTTCTATTATTGCACTACCTATTTAATTATTCAATATCTATACTTAATGTAATTTAGTTTTTCTCTATTATTATGCGTTGCATTGTGCTGTTGCCGCAAAGAGAACAAATTTCACGAGACATGCGGGTGCTATTAAACCTGATTCTGACTCAGACTGCGTGAGCTTCCCCCGAGTGTTCTGCTTTCCTCCCACGTAACTGCCCGCTGTAAATTGTCCAAAGTCCGTGGGTGAGCAGGGTGCAGGAGGGAGCGGGGGAACGGGACTTAACGGGACTGATTGGGATTGTGCCGAGCGTCCACGTCAACTCGACAGGCCAAATGGCCTCCTGTTCTGCCATGACACCTGAGCACCCTCAGGAATGTTTCAAAGCCTTTTTTACAGCAGGCCAGGTGATGCTGGCGCCCGGGCACTGTCCAACACGTGAGGCGGGTGTACAATTTGTGCACAGTCCGATCCCACAATCAGAAGCCAGAGAATGACCAGCTAACTGGTCTTAGAAGTTGTGTACAAGTTGCTGGAGAACCTCAGTGATTCAGGAAACATTTATGGAGGGAAATGGATAATTGGTGTCTCCGGCTGAGACTCTTTGCCTGCCGTGGAACAGAGAGAGAGGTCAGCATCATGTTATGTACGGTGTCGTATGACATCATCATCATGTGCCGTGTCATGTGACGTGGGCGATCATGGTCTTTCCATGACCGTGACTGTACTTGGCAAATTTTTCTACAGAAGTGGTTTGCCATTGCCTTTCTGGGCAGTGTCTTTACAAGAGGGGTGACTCCGGCCGTTATCAATACACTTCAGAGATTGTCTGCCTGGTGTCAGTGGTCACATAACCAGAACTTGTGATCTGCACCGGCTGCTGGTACGACCGTCCACCACCTGCTCTCATGGATTCACATGACCCTGATCGGGGGCTGAGTAGGTGCTACACCTTGCCCAAGGGTGACCTGCTGAGTTGCGGAGCCTTACACCTCCTTTGGTAGAGACGTATCTCCAACCCGCCACTCAAGAGAGGTCATAGCCAGTCCATAACGGTGAAGGGAAGAGGTGGGGCAGGTGATGGGTGGGTCCAGGTGAAGGGGGATGATAGGCCGATGGTGGGGGTGGGGTGGGGAGAGGAAATAACACGGTTAGCGACAGAAGCTTGGAGATGACAGGTGGAGGGCTGCAGATGATGGAATCTGACCAAGAACCGCAGTAGAGGAGCAGGCCCTTTGGCCCATTCAGTCCATGCTAGCCCTGATCAAATGCCTCGTCCCATCTACCCGAATGGAAGGATGGGGGTGGGGAAGGCAGGCGGGGTGGCTGGAGCGTGACTCGGTGCGGGGAGTGTGAGGAAGGGGGAGGGAGGAAGACAGACAGTAGGATAGGGGTGCTGGATACACCAGGAGGACGGAAGGCAGGGACAGACAGGGAGCGGTTACTGGAACTTGGAGAATTCAGAGGGCAGGCTGCCATTTGTAGGTTGTAGGCCAGCTCCGCCCACTGCTGTCGTCGACCGAAGGACAAATCACATACCCAGGACACGAGGGAGAACACCACTGCCTCCCTTCACCCGAGGGGATGGACTTAGAGCCTTGGCCTGGGTGAACACCTTGTGAACATTGAACCCGACAGCACGGTTCAGAACCGCACCCCCCCCCCCCCCGCCGACCCACAATGATTAGATTAGATTAGATTCAACTTTATTGTCATTGTGCCGAGTACAGATACAAAGCCGATGAAATGCATTTAGCATCTGACCAGAAGTGCAAAGAATAGTGTTATTTACAAAATAACTGCAAATAAAAAGTGCTACAGCACACAAATATAAAAGTACTGAGACAGTACAATACGGATGCAATACTGCTTAGCGCTGTGATGTGAGGTTCAGCAGGGTCACAGCCTCAGGGAAGAAGCTCTTCCTGTGCCTGCTGGTGCGGGAGCGGAGGCTCCTGTAGCGCCTACCGGAGGGGAGGAGAGTAAAAAGCCCATGGTTAGGGTGAGATGCATCCCTGATAATGCTTTTCGCCCTGCCCAGGCAGCATTGGGCTGATCTTTTGCCCTTACTCCAACATCAATCTAACCTTTCCCTCCATGTTTCTCTCAACCACGCACCTAACAATCTCTTTAATGTCCCATGCAGCTACCACTCTCTGTGTGGAAAAAAAATCTGTCTCTGATATCATCCTTGTACTCTCCCTCCATCACCTGATAAGCACCTCCTCTTGTATCAGCCATTAATATCCTGGAAATAAGGCACTGGGCCACCATTCGATCGGCACCTCTTATCCTCTTATACACCTCTATAAAGTCACCTCCCCTCCTCCTTTGCTGCAAAGAGAAAAGCCCTTTGGCCCACAATCTTATCAGCCTACAAGTGGCAGCGTGCCCTCTGAATTCTCCGAATTCCAGTATCCGCTCCCCCTCTGTCCTCGTCTTCCCTCCTCCTGGAGTATCCAGGATTTAACCGATCCTAACTCAATCCTTCCTTCCCACGAAGTCCTCCACTTTTCTTTCCCCCATGTGCCTATCGAAAGTTTATTAAATTTGGATTAATTTACCACGTTACATCGAAATGCGCAGTGAGTATTTCACTGGGGTGGCATGGTAGCAAACGTAGCGGTTCGCATAACGCTCTCCAGTACCAGCGACCGGGGTTCAATTCCCGCCGCTGCCTGTAAGGAGTTTGTACGTTCTCCCTGTGACTGTGGAAGTTTCCTCCGGGTGCTCCGGTTTCCTCCCACAGTCCAAAGACAAACCAGTTGGTGGGTTAACTGGTCGTTGTAAATTGTCCCGTGATTACGCTAGGGTTAAACCAGGGCTGACTGTGTCTGCATCAGTGCCGCTCCCCCCGTCCCCCACTCCTCCCGCGACATTCCCAACATCATTTGCTCCCGCCAGATTTACAAACTCGCTCTCCACTCCACGTTGACAAATACAGTTCTGTGCAAAGGTCTTAGGCACCTGAGCTATATCTATGTGCCTAAGACTTCTGCACAGGACTGTATAAGATGGTGGGAGGCGTAGAGAGAGTGGAAAGGCAGAACCTTCTTCCCAGGCCGGCAATGGCGATTAGGCAGACAGATACTTTATTCACCCCAAAGGGAATTACAGTGTCACAGGAGCACAACAAGTGCACAGACATACAAATGTTAGAAGAGAAGTAAGAAAGAATAAAAAATAAGTTCCCTCAAACAGTCTAACATGAGGGGGTCATCGCTTCTCCGGCTGTAGTTGGACTCATTATAGAGCCTAATGGCCGAGGGTAAGAATGACCTCACATAGAGCTCTTTGGAGCAGTGCAGTTGTCTCAGTCTATTACTAAAAGCGCTCCTCTGTTCAGCCAAGGTGGCATGCAGAGGGTGAGAAACATTGTCCAGAATTGCCAGGATCTCCCGTAAGGTCCTTTGTTCCACCACAGCCTCCGATTCTGAGAGGGCACGTTGTACGGTGATCGGAGGAAAGTATGTGGGGGAGATGTCAGAGGTTCACGGATTGGTAAGTGCTGAGTGATACAGTGCCTATTCTGTGCCACACGCCAATAAATAAATCAATAAATACGCATTAACGACCAACACACGCAAGGACGCGCTGGGAAGGGGGCAGCCCGCATGAGTCGCCACGCACCGCAGCGCCAGCGTGGCACGCCCTCCATGTTCAGCACACCAACGACACGTCATTGGGCACAGAACGGCACCGAGCAGAAACAGCAGGGGGTAATCCTGGAAATGGCGGACTGGTGAGCCTCACGTCAGTTGTAGAGAGGCTACTGGAGAGAGCTCCTCAGCGTAGAAGTTATGAGCATTTGGAAAAGCATGGCCTGGTTAGGGAGAGCCAGCATGGCTTTGTACAGGGCAGGCCGTGTCTCACGAACTTTCGATGAGGTGATGAGGCTGGTGATGAAGGCGGGGCAGTGGATGTTGCTCGCGTGGATTTTTAGTAACGCGTTTGACAAAGTCCATCTCGGGAGGCTCATCCAGAAGATTGAGATGCATGGGATCCGTGGTGAATTGGCGGCTTGGATTCAGAAATTGGCTTGCCTGAAGAAGACAGAGTTTGCAAATCTGGTGGGAATAAAGGATGTTGGGAATGATGAGGGGTGTGGGGCAGTTGGCAGGGAGGGAGTGTCAGGAGTGGGGGTTGCCTTGGGTGCAGACACACCCAGTCCCAAGACACCAGGCCAGGGCATTTGATCCCAAGCGATCGGTTTATTGACCATTACAGAATGTCTCTCTGGTGCTTCCCTCTCCCTTCCCCTTTTCCCAACCGTGATTCCCCTCTCCCTGTCCCCTTCCCACTCTCAGTCCACAATAGAGACCCAGATCAGAATCAGGTTTATCATCACTCACATATGACAAGAACTTTTTTTTCTGTGGCAGCAGTACAGTGCAATACATAAAATTACTACAGTCCTGTGCAAAAGTCTTAGGCACCCCGGCTACATATATGTGCCTAAGACTTTTCCACAGTATTGTTCAGCTTTATAAAGTTCTTTCTAATTGTCCTTTACTGAATGAAATCCTGCACCCCTGACACCTCCCTTTGTGCAGTACCTATAGCTTCGGTGAGGTGAGGGGAGGGGCAGGGATGGGAGAGGAGGGTCAGGGCTCACGAGTGAAAATCAGCTTTCCAAACTCCCTGCAGCTCCAAGAGCACCGATTAATAGCAGCAGGCTCCCTCCTACCCCTTAAAAGTAACACAGCCGAGGGGGTGATGACAAAACCGAACCAACTGCACGGCGAGAGTGAGGAAGGCCGATGCTGATGGTGGACCATCGCCTCGGCAACCGGTCTCAGGGTCCCCGGGGTGACGCTGGTCAGACTGGGGGAAAGATGAGAGAGAAGGGGAGAAAATCAAGATCAACGATACCAAGGAGCTGATATAGGCTTCAGGAGAAAGAAACCAGGTGTCGAAGAGCCAGTGGTGATCGGAGGATCAGAGGTTAGGAGGGTCGGCAACTTTACATTCCTCCGTGTTGTTACTTCGCAGGATCTGTCCTGGGGCTCAGCACGTGAGTGCAATTATGAAGAAAATTCAGCACTTCCTTAGGAGTTTGTGAAGATTCGGCATGACATCTAAAACTTTGACAAACTTCTACAGGTGTGCGGTGGAGAGTATATTGACTGGCTGCATCACAGCCTGGTATGGAAACGCCGATGTCCCTAATGGAAAATCCTACAGGAGGTAGTGGATACGGCCCAGTCCATCACGGGTAAAGCCCTCCCAACCACCGAGCACATTGACTTGAAACACTGTCGCAAGAAAGCAGCATCCATCATCGGGGACCTCTAAGACTCAGGACGTGCTCTGTCCTCTGCTACTGCCTCAGGACTCACACCACCAGGTTCAGGAACAGTTACTACCCCTCAGCCATCAGGCTCTCGAACCAGAGGAGATAGCTTCACTCAACTTCACTTGCCACAAGCTATGGACTGACTTTTAAGGACTCTTCGTCTCATGTTCTTGATATTTATTGCTCATTTATTTATTATCATTACTTCTTTTTTTTGCATTTGCACACTTTGTTGTCTTCTGCCCCCCAGCTGGGCGGCCTTTCACTGATTTCTGTTATAATTATTACTCCACAGATTTATCGAGTGTGCCCACAGAAAAATGAATCCCAGTGTTGCATGTGGTGACATATCGGTAACTTTGATCATAAGTTCACTTTGAACTTTTAGGAAGGGGCACAGCCTAGGCAAATATCACCCAGTTTACTCACAAACAGATTTAGTGGAAACACCCGGCAAGTCATGCAGCATCTGAAGAGAGAGAAACAGTTAAGTGCTTCGGACAAAGAGAGAAAATGAGTTGGTTTTTAGTCGCAAAGGTGGAGGTGGCAGGGGTGAATCAGAACAAGAACTCTCCTATAAGGTGTGAAATGTGTTGTTATGCAGCTAATGAGATAGATAAGGCAAAGAGGATTTCTCCTTCCAGTGAACGTAATTTCCCACCCCTCCTCTATTCCCGCTCTGACCTTTTACTTTTACCTCACCCACCAATCACGTCCCCTGGGTCCCCTTCTCCTTCCCTTTCTCCGAAGGTCCACTCTCCTCTCCTGTCAGATTCCTTCCTCTCCAGCCCTTGACCTTTCCCAGCCACCTGCCTTCACCTCTCACCTTCCAGTTAGCCTCTTCCCACCCCCTCTTCTATTCCGGCATCAGTTCCCTCTATGCGCTCGGTCCCGAGGAAGGGTCACGGCCCGCAATGTCGACGGTTTACCCTTTTCCACAGAGGCTGCCTGACCTGCAGAGTTTCTCCAGCATCCCTTGTGGGTCGCAAAGGGGAGGGTGAGGCCAGAGATGAGTTGCGTGTGAGAACACGAAGGAGAACGGAAGCTGCAAGATGCAGAGGCGTAAGAAATTCCCAAGGGGTCCCCAACGTGATCTCTGCGACTTTCTCTCTGCAAGTGCTGTCTGACCTTCTGAGTGTTCCAGCCACATCCAGTTTTTATTTCAGATCAGCGGCATCTGCAGATTATTAATTTTTGATCCCTAGAGTGTCTCAGAGGGCAGACTCCTTCGGCTTCATGTTGGGGTTAGCCGACACTCCCAGTGCTGTACTGGGGGAGTGCTGAATCGTTAGGTGAAACCAGTCAGACTATACACCTCTTCCCAGTCCTGAAGAAGGGTCTTGGACTGAGATGTTGACTGTTTACTCTTTTCCAATAATGCTGCCTCACCTGCTGAGTTCCTCCATCGGCAGACTGTCTCGTGTTTGTCTATACTTCTCGCTACCTTGGTAAAGCAGCCCCTAATGGAGACAAGCTGGTCCCTATTGACAACAATCGACCTGGGGTCGAGCTTTAAGATCCTCGGCCTACACACCATGTGAGGTCCTCGGTGATCTGTACACACCGGCTGTGTGGTGAAAAAGACACAACAGCACCTCTTTCACCTCAGACGGTTGAAGAAGTTTGGTTTGGGCCCCCAAAATCCTAAGAACTTTCTACAGGGGCACAATTGAGGGCATCCTGACTGGCTGCATCACTGCCTGGTATGGGAACTGTACCTCCCTTAATCGCAGGACTCTGCAGAGAGTGGTGCAGACAGCCCAGCGCATCTGTAGTTGTGAACTTCCCATGATTCAGGACACTTACAAAGACAGGTGTGTAAAAAGGGCCCGAACGATCACTGGGGACCCGAGTCACCACAAACACAAACTGTTCCAGCTGCTACCATCCGGGAAACGGTACCGCAGCATAAAAGCCAGGACCAACAGGCTCCGGGACAGCTTCTTCCACCAGGCCATCAGACTGATTAATTCACGCTGACACAATTGTATTTCTATGTTATATTGACTGTCCTGTTGTAGATAGTATTTATTATAAGTTACTATGAATTGCACATTGCACATTCAGACGGAGAGGTAATGTAAAGATTTTTACTCCTCATGTATGTGAATGATGTAAGTAATAAAGTCAATTCAATTCAATTCAGCCAGCATAATCAAAGGCCTCACCCACCTCTGACCTTCTCCCCTCTCCCTGGTTCAGGACAGGTTCTATTTCACTGTTATAAGACTATTTTATGATCCCCTAGTGTCAAATGGTTGTTGCAACGTGTCTAGTGGTTGTAGTGGGTAGTGTTTGTCGCTCTCACTTTCAGCTTCCTCCGCTGGCTAGCAGTCCTGCGAAAAGGGGAGCTGAATGTGTCGGTCTCTCCCTGCCAGTACACAGCCTCTCCAACAGCAAGTCTCACGTCGTGCCTCCTCGCTGGTGACATACGGAAACTGAACCCCTTTCGGACTCGGGCTGAACTACAGAGGACGGGGAGGAGGTCTGGCCCCTGCACACGTAGCAAACAGGCCCACCAGTGTGTGGACACGCCCTGGTGCTCGTGAACCAGATCCCCAGCTACGGGTAAATAGCCCCACTGCCTTGTGGGCAGCCTCGGGAGAGATGAAGGCTGCGGGAGTAAACCCAGACAGCAAATCTGGAGCAGGACGTCATTGAAGATCCTTCCGGCAGCTCCTGCAGCCAAGCTGGTGCCAAATGTATTGCTTCATAAGCTCTCCTTTACACTACACTGCTGAGGCCGAGAGGGGGATCTTGATGGCTGGGCATCTCAGGATCTCCACACATTCCACCCAGGTTTTTGCCCTGGAGAGGTCACTCACCCACTGCCCTTCGAGACACGCCATCCCATCATCATAATAATGATCCCCTAGTACAACAAGAGAGGCTCTTGACCTCATGATCTACCTGGTTATGATCTCGCACTTACTGTTTACCTGAATTGCACTTTCCCCTGTAGCTGTTACACTTTATTCTGCATTGTTATTGTTTTATCTTGTTCTACCTCAGTGCCCTGTGTAATGATCTGATCTGTACAAACAGCTTGCAAGACAAACTTTTCACTGTATCTCGGTACATGCGACAGTAATAAACCAATTCCAATCCCTCTTGAAACCACAAGTCCTGGTTATGCGACCAGTGACGCCAGGCAGACAATCTCTGAAGGGTATTGATAATGATTGGAGTCATCCATCTTGTAAAGACACTGCCCAGAAGAAGGCAATGTCAAACCACTTCTGGAGAAAAATTTGCCAGGAGCGATCATGGTCATGGAAAGAATATGATCACCCACATCATACGACAGGGCCACAATGATGATGTCATACAACATGTCACATAATGATGATGTCATTCAACACAGCACATAATGATGATGTCATACATCCGTTAGTCTTGCGAGACCATGGATCTGCGCCTGGAAAGTCTTCACTCTCCAGAGCGCAGGCCTGGGCAAGGTCGTATGAAAGACCGGCAGTTGCCCATGCTGCAAGTCTCCCCTCTCCACGACACCGATGTTGTCCAAGGGAAGGGCATTAGGACCCATACAGCTTGGCACCGGTGTCGTCGCAGAGCAATGTGTGGTTAAGTGCCTTGCTCAAGGACACAACACGTTCCCTCGGCTGAGGCTCGAACTCACGACCTTCAGGTCGCTAGTCCAATGCCTTAACCACTTGGCCACGTGCCCACACGATGTCATACAACACAGCACATTATGATGCTGATAATGACAACAGGACACAAAGAACTCTGATACCTGTTGGCTGAATGACCAGAGTTCAAGGCCTAATATTTGGGGTCCCGTCATCAGCAAGTCCAAAACTTGAGGCCTGCAGTTTGGATCCTCATCCAGGTTCCTTATTCGTTCTCATTGGGTCGATACCAAAGATCAAAGTCAGAAGTCCAGAAGGAAGCTCGGAGGTCGATCGGAAGTCCAGAGTTCGAGGACCAAGTCTGTGAATCTCTGAGAGGGAGGAGTGGGGCCTGTTTTGCCTTTTGTTACACTGTCACTCAGTATGTTCTGTTCTCTTGTACTCTGTGTTGCTCTGATGAGCGCGGCGGGCATACTGTGTTGGCGCCAGAACGTGTGGCGATTCCTGCAGGCAGGTCCCCTCCCACCACATCCTTGGGTCTTGATGGTTGTTCTTGCAAATGATGCATTTCACAGCATTTCAACTTACGGTACTGTGCAAAAGTCTAAGGCATATATACTGTATATCACCAGGGTGCCTAAGACATTTGCACAGTACTGTAGCAACTTTATGTATTGCACTGTACTGCTGCCACAAAAAAAAACAAATTTTATGACATTTGTGAGTGATGATAGACCTGGTTCTGATCTGGGTCTCTATTGAGAACTGAGAGTGGGAAGGGGGCAGGGAGAGGGGAATCATGGTTGGGAAAAGGGAAGAGAACGGGAAGCACCAGAGAGACATTCTGTAATGGTCAATAAACCAATTGTTTGGGATCAAATGACCTTGCCTGGTGTCTCAGGGCTCAGAGAGGCTGCACCCGTCCCTGACACTCCTTCTCTACCACCTGTCCCACACCCATCCTAGGCAGCTCGACCCTCCCTGTTCCCAACATCCTTTGCTCCCACCGGATTTGCAGACTCACTCTGCACTCCACGTTGACAAATACAGTCCTGTGCAAAAGTCTCAGGCTCCTGAGCTATATGCATGTGGCCAAGGCTTTTGCACAGGACTATATGTGAGAATCTGAAGCTGACGTGCCTGTATACAGTAAACATTTCTGTACAGTAGCCCTGTCAATGAACCAGAGTGAACACCAACATCACGGGCAGTGCTTTCACCAGCAACTGCACGAGCAGCGAACATGCCGGGTGTAATCTGCTGCTCTGAGATAGAGATGGGATGAGCCGACTTTGGGAAGTTACGTGTTGGAGCGCACAGATGGCCAATATTCCTCACAGCTTGGCCTCCTTCGACACGTTCGGTACATGTGGCCCTGTGAGGAGCCCCACACGCCAGAAATAGAACTCCCCCCCCCTTTCTGTGCGTGACAGAGTGCCTGTCAGCCTGCTTTGCGCCTCCCGTCCCGGTTGGCTGGGGCTGCCTTGCAACCTCTTTTCACCCAGAAGGGTTTTGCTCATCTGACGGGACGCAGAACGCAGAAACTCGGCTCTCGGTCGCCCCCGGAGCAGAGGGAGGCTGGCTTCCCCACTGCACTGCCACTTCCAGTACGGCAGGCGGAGCGTCAAGGTGCACGGGGAGGTGGTGTGACTCTGGGAGAGGCTTCCGACCTCTCGAGCAGTCGGGATATACAATAAACACGAGAAAGTCTGCAGGGGCTGGAAGTCCAAAGCAGCTTACACAAAATGCCGGAGGAACTCAGCAGATCAGGCAGCATCTGTGGAAATGAATAAGCAGTCGACGTTTCGGGCCGAGACCCTTCTTCAGGACTGAGAAGGAAGGGAGGAAGATGCCAGAATAAAAAGCTGGGGGGTGGGAGGCTGGCTGGAAGGTGACGGGTGAAGCCGGGTGGGTGGGGAAGGAGAGTGGACAATAGGAAAAAGGGAAGAGGGAGGGGACCCAGGGGGAAGTGATGGGCAGGTCGGAGTGGGGAATAGAAGAGGAGTGAGGGAGGGAGTTCCTTTTCACCGTTAGGAGAAATCGATATTCATGCCATCAGGTTGGAGACCACATAAGGTCACGCTCCTCCACCCTGAGGGTGGCCTCATCTTGGCACAGGAGGAGGCCACGGACTGATACTTTGGAAGGGGGGGAATGGGAATTGGAATTGAAATATTAGGACACAATAACGTTTGAAAGAGATTGGGACGGGATGCGACACGCCCGAGACACGGTGCAGTTTTCGTCCGGGTCACAGCACCATCGACTTGGCGTGACCTTCTCTGTTCGCTGGGTTCGAGGGAAACTCAGTCGAGCGGAACCGAGATCCGTACGGCGTCTTCGTGGATCTAGCTAAAGCGCTCGATACGGTTACCAGAGAGACGCTCTGGACAACCCTGTCAAAACTGGGATGCCCGCGCAAGTCCGTCAACCTCACCCGCCCTTTCTCGTGCCGATGTGACTGGCCAAGTCCTCTGAGGACCATTCGGCATTCCAACGGAGGGAGGCAAAGGGCGTGTGCTGATCCCCGTGCTGCTCAACCGGCTCTTCACGTACGTGCTGGACTGTGCAATCAAAGGACGGCGATGCGGATAGGAAAGTTTCGGAAGGATAGGGGCCAGGTGCGGACAAATAGCATTGCCTTCCATGAGCACCTTGGTCAATATGCGTGAGTTGGGCCGAAGGGCCTGCGACTACACTATAGTACTCTAAATCTGCGGATAATGAGCTCGTCTCAGTAGTGGACTGATGCAACACTAACTACTCGGAAGTCTCTACAGGTGCACCATGGAGAGCATTCTGACTGGCTGCATCACCGTCTGGTATGGGTGGGGGCTACTGCACAAGATCAAAGTAAGCTGCAGAGAGTTGTAAACTCAGTCAGCTCCATCATGGACATCAGCCTCCGTAGTATCCAGGACATCTTCAAGGAACAGTGTCTCAAAAAGTTGGCATCCATCATTAATGACCCCCATCACCCAGGTCATGCCTTGTTCTCATTGCTACCATCAGGGAGGAGGTACAGGAGCCTGAAGACACACACTCAACGATTCAGGAACAGCTTCTTCCCCTCTGCCATCCGATTTCTGAATTGACATTGAACCCATGAACACTACCTCACTACTTTTCTATTTCTATTTTTCCACTGCTTATTTAATTTAACTATGATACGTACATATATCCTTACTGTAATTCACAGTTTTTTCTCCGTTATGGGTAGCAATGTACTGCTACTGCATTAACGTCTTCAGAAAGACCCAGCTTTCACCCACATCAGAATCAGATTGATTATCACCGACAAGACGTAAAATTTGCTGCATTTTTCTCTTAACTCTCAGTGGATGGCTCTAGAAAGGAACTAGATGCAGGGTGGCAGGTGGAGATACGTCTCTCCAAAGGAGGTGTAAGGTGCTCCTTCCCTCCGCTAGCCTGCAGGTCACCCGTGGGCAAGGTGTAGCATCTGTTTAGGGTCACGTGAAGCCATGGGGGCAGGTGGTGGATGGTCGTACAGCAGCTGGTGCAGATCACAAGTCCTGGTTATGTGACCACTGACGCCAGGCGGACAATCTCTGAAGAGTATTGATAACGGCTGGGGGGGGGGGGGGGTCACCCGTCTTGTAAAGACACTGCCCAGAAGAAGGCGATGGTGAACCATTTCTGTAGAAATATTTTCCAAGACAAGGCACATAATGATGATGTCATTTGCCAGAGCACATAATGATGGCATTATATGACACAGCACATAATTATGATGTCATATGACACAGCACATAATTATGGCTTCATATGACACGGCACATAATGATGATGTCATATGACACAGCACATAATTATGGCTTCATATGACGGGGCACATAATGAACGATGATCAATAAATACAGGCCAGGACAACAACACAAATCCATAAAATATTGGTATTGGTTTTGACTTATTATCACGTGTACTGAGATACAGTGAAAATCTTGCCTTGCATGATCAGATCGTCACACAGTGCACTGAGGTAGAACAGAGTAAAACAATAACAATGCAGATTAGAGTGTAACAGCCACAGAGATTGGGCAGTGCAGGCAAACGATACGGTGCAAGATCATACCTAGGTAGATTGTAAATATATTTTGTTTTCAGAATCAAAGCACAGGGCGACTATGCTGGACGTATCTCGGTGAAATGGAAGGGGGGGGTTGGGAGAAAGAGCGAGAGCTGGAGCTGCTTTGTGTAGGCCGCAGCCTGTGGGAGCTCTTGAAGGCTCACTGGTCGAGCAGCCATTGTTACCCCCTCCGCTCCACTCCGTTGGTAACTCCAGTGAAAGCCAGTGACGTAATTCATGCTGTATTCTGAATGCTGAAAGGAGCCTTTTCAAGCCGGCATCTGCCGCGGGTCACGTGACCGGCCAGCTGTCCTCGGAAGAGTGAAAGTGGCCGTGCATCGAGACCGGAGCCCTTCTGCCGAGGCGTAGCCCTGACGGGGCCCCAGCGCGGGCCGGAGAGCCGGGGCGGGGGGAGGTGACTGACGACTGGCACCAGGACCACAGTCACCCTCTGGCGGTTCCAAGCAGCTTTCTTCAGATTTCTGCGTTTCTTTCCTCTCTTGTGAACTCAAGGGATTCTGCACATCTGTAAACCTCCAGCCACGCGTACACACCAACTGCTGGATGGAACTCAGCGAGTCACAAGAGATGGCACCAAAAAGCAGGGTCCATCACTAAAGGCCCCCACTAGCCAGGCCAGACTCTCTCCTCGCTGCTGCCATCGGAAAGGAGGTGCAGGAGCCTCAGCTCCCACACCTCGAGTTCCGTGTTATGTTTCGTAATTTCAAAACACTAAATTAATTCAAAGAAGACATGGGAGTCCGAAAATGTGGGTCTGACTTTGTGTTCGCTGTAAGCAAGGCGTGCATGTATCACGTATACTGTGATGATGCCTGCAATTCACATATTTTTGCATAGAACCCAGAATTATTTAAATGAACAAGAATGCTTTAACAATATATATACACATAAGCTTCCTCAAATAGTATTCAAATATTAAACACACACAACATACAGTAACAGTTGTTACCCTTCAGCCATCAAGCTGCTGAACCAGTGTAGAGAATGGTGCACAGCACACCAAAATCTCTGAGGATCTAACCTGGTCCCAACACATCAATGCAGTTATAAAGAAGGCAAGACAGCGTCGATACTTCATTAGGAGTTTGAAGAGATTTGGTATGTCAACAAATACACCAAAAACTTCTATACCGTGGAGAGCATTCTGACAGGCTGCATCACTGTCTGGTATGGAGGGGCTACTGCACAGGACTGAAAGAAGCTGCAGAGGGTTGTAAATCTAGTCAGCTCCATCTTGGGCACTAGCCTACAAAGTACCCAGGACATCTTCAAGGAGCGGTGTCTCAGAAAGGCAGCGTCCATTATTAAGGACCTCCAGCACCCAGGGCATGCCCTTTTCTCACTGTTACCATCAGGTAGGAGGTACAGAAGCCTGAAGACACACACTCAGCGATTCAGGAACAGCTTCTTCCCCTCTGCCATCCGATTCCTAAATGGACACTAAACCCTTGGACACTACCTCACTTTTTAAGTATATATTATTTCTGTTTTTTGCACGATGCTTAATCTATTCAATATACGTATACTGTAATTGATTTACTTATTTATTTATTTTTTTTCTTCTATATTATGTATTGTATTGAACTGCTGCTGCTAAGTTAACAAATTTCACGACACATGCTGGTGATAATAAAGCTGATTCTGGATTGATCATTGGACCCGGCCCGTAGGCTCACCTCGAAAGACTCTACAACTTACGAACTCAGTGTTATTTATTTACTTAATAATTAATTATTGCTATGGGGGGGGCACGGTAGCGTAGCGGTCAGCATAACGGTTTACAGTACCAGCGACCCGGGTTCAATTCCCACCGCTGCCTGAAATGAGTTGATACGTTCTCCCCGTGACCACGTGGGTTTCCTCTGGGTGCTCTGGTTTACACCCACAGTCTAAAGACGTACCGGTTGGTGTTAATTGGTCAATGTAAATTGTCTTGTGGTTAGGCTAGGGTTAAATCCGGGGGGCGGGAGGGGGGGAATGGCTCAAAGGGCCGGAAGGGCCTACTCCACACTGTATCTCGATAACTAAATAAATAAAGTTTTTTGTATTTACACAGCTTTTCTTTAACTATGTAGTTTTCTTATTGATTCTATTGTAACTTTGTTCTATTGTGAATGCCTGCAAGGACTGAGTCTCAGTGAAGTACTTGGTGACATGTACATAGAAACATAGAAAACCTACAGCACAATACAGGCCCTTCGGCCCACAAAATTGTGCCGAACATGGCCTTATCTTAGAAATTACCTAGCATTACCGAAAGCCCTCTATTTTTCTAAGCTCCATGTACTTATCTAAAAGTCTCTTAAAAGACCCTATCGTATCCGCCTCCACCACCGTTGCTGGCAGCCCATTCCACGCACTCACCACTCTCTGCATAAAAAACTCACCCCTGACATCTCCTCTGCACCTACTTCCAAGCACCTTAAACCTGTGCCCGCTCGTGCCAGCCATTTCAGCCCTGGGGGAGAAAAGCCTCTGACTGTCCACACGATCAGCGTACATACTTTTGATAACAAATTTACTTCGAACTTCTCAACTTTGAAGTCGGGCAGCCTCTGTGGAGGGAGATAAACAGGACGTTCAGGGCCGAGGTCTTTCATCAGGCCTGGAAAGGAAGGGAGCAGGGAGCAGAGTGAGGTGGGTGGGGAGGGGGGTGAGTGTGTTGGTCGGAGGAGGCGTACAGGCTGGCAGGGGATGGGTGAGACCAGGAGAAGAAGAGGGTGGATGAAGTAAGAAGCTGGGAGTGAGAGGTGGACGAAGTAAAGAAGGAATCTGATAGGAGAGGGCAGCAGGCAAGGGAAGGGGGAGGTGGGGAGGTGAGGAGAAGAGAAAAAGTGAGAGAGCATGAATGGGGAATGGAAAAAGAGAGAGGTTGCGGGGGAGGAGGGGGAAGAATTTACCAAAAGCTGTAGAAATCAACGTTCATGTCATCTGCTTGAAGTTCCAGCATCTGCAGAATTCCTGTTGTTTGTTCATGTCATCAGGTTGGAGGCTCCACAGATGGAGTATGAGGTGTTGCTTCTCTAACATAGTTGGGTCTCATTGGGGCAGTAGAGGAGGCCATGATGGTGCAGGTCTGGGAGGCCGAATTGAAACGGGTGGCCACTGGGAGATACCGCCTTCTTTGGCAGACGGAGCGAAGGTGCTGAATGAAGTCGTTCCCCCACTCATTTCTGCCTCCCAATCCCTTGGTGGGATTGCTCAGGATATTTTCTTCCACACTCCCACCCAACCCCACAGATAAAACGTAAATTGGTGAAGTTCAGCAGACTACACCGCAGGAGGCTGACACGCCAGGAATGCTGCATTATGGGATACTGCAAGATGGCGCCTAGGCTGGTGCAGCGCTCCCTTGGTACCGTCCTGAGGAGGGGCAAGAAATAGAAGAAGCAGGTCACTAGGCCCTACAAACCAGCCCCGTCATTCAATACAAAACTCATGAGGGGGTAATTGACTTCAAACAGGGTGAAAAAACATCTCCACTGCCATCGGGGGGGGGGGGGGTTAAATATAGGCCATAATCTTGCCTACAACAGCCTCCCTACTGCTGAAGGAATCACGCTTCCAACCCCTTCTCAACACCCATGCTGCTCCAACATCTTGCAGAGTCGGGGTGGGGGCAGAGGGTTCGTGATGTCAGTTCCAGCTGGGTCAGGAGGGGTTATCCCTCCATCTTAGACGCCATCCCAAGTTCAGGAGGAGTTGATCAGTGACTGTTCTCATGCAACATGGTACCCCAGCACTCACGGGGTTAACTGCTCCACTCCTGATGGCATCTTCAGCTGTCTGTCCTCCCCCCTCCCCCAAGCTCCAGAATTCCCTCCCAAACCCTCTCTATCTCCACGACATTAAATCTCGCACTTAAGGGCCGTTCACCCCTTCAGAGACCTGCCAGCTCCCGGGACAGCAATCCCATTCCCTCTCCCCTCATTTCCCTGTAGCCCCGAAACTCATTCCCTCTCAAAAGCTCTCCCTTGATGCTTTTGCCACCTACCGACATGAGGGGTAACTGACAGCGGCCAGCCAATTTGCCACTACGTCAGTGGGATGTGGTGGGCGGGGGGAGATTCTCAGGGAGAGCGTGCAGCCTCCACACAGGCAGTAACAGAACCTGTGCCCCCAAGGCTGTGTGAGGCAGCCGAGGTGAGGCCTGCGCCGGCCTAGGTGGCCTGGTTCCTGCCGACGCTCTAGTGAAGCTGGTCGGCCTCGCAGTGGGCGGTGTGCGTCGCTGTCAGGAGGCGGCCCCTGGTTCCGTGACGTGCTGATACTCAGGCCTGGCGTGGGGGAGCAACAAAGACTGCATTCCTGGTAGTGCAAGAGAAGGCACGTTAGAGCGAGCAAGCACCTCGCTGACTTGGAAAAGCAGACGACATAATCAAAGCCCCCTCCCAGCCAGGACAATCTCTTTTCTCCTCCCTCCCACCGGGCAGTCTGAAGAAACACTCATTCCGGCTCACGGCCAGTTTGTCATAAGACTGAACAGACCTCTTGTACGTTGAAGATGAGCTGTTGACGTTACAATCTACCTCCTCATGAACCATGCCATACAGCTGAACAATACGGTGCATTATCTCTGTAATTGTAACACCTCTGTATGTTCTGCTTCCTGTTACTGATTTTACCTTGTGCTCCCTCAAAGTCAAGAAAATCTGCAGATGCTGGAAACCTAAGCAACGCACTCAAAGTGCTGGAGGAACTCAGCAGGCCAGGCAGCGTCTGTGGAAAAGAGTAAACAGTCGAGGTTTCATCAGGCCTCAGTCGACTGGTTACTCTTTCCCTTAGACGCCGCCTGGCCTGCTGAGTTCCTCCAGCATCTTGAGCGTGTTATCACCTCAAAGTATTAATGTTCTGAAATTATGCTATGAAACATAGAACGGTACAGCTCAGGAACAGGCCACAGTGTTGGGCTGAACCAGCTGAAAAGCAAATGAAAACCACCCAAACACTAATCCCACCTACCTACACCATGTCCTTATCCCTCCATCTTCCTTACACCCATGTGCCTATCCAAACATCTCTGATGGATTTGCCTCCACCACAACACCAGGCAGCACGTTCCAGACATCCACCTCTCTCTGAGTAAAAAACTTACCCCTCACATCCCCCTTTGAACCTACCCCCTCTCACCTTCAATGCATGCCCTCTGGTGTTAGAGATTTCAACCCTGGGACACAGATGCTCCCTTGTTCTCTCTATCTATGCTTCTCACAGTCTTGTAAACCCCTATCAGATCTTCACTGCTCTGGAGAAAGCAACCCCAAGGTTATCCAGCCTCTCATGATAGCACAGGCAGCATCCTGGCGAACCTCTTCCGCACCCTCTCCAAAGCCTCAACACCCTCCCTATAGTGGAGAGACCAGCAATAATCCAGACGTGGCCTAACCAACACTTTATAAAGTTACAACGTAACCTCTTGACTTTTGAACTCAGTGCCTCAACCAATAAAAGCAAGTACTCCATAAGCCTTCTTAACCAATTGCAATGTGAAAAAATTTGGCCTGTTGTGACATTTGAGGGATCAGATTTTATGTACATAATGCTTGCCAAAGCTCAGTTGGGACTTTACAGACACACAAGGCCTTGCTTTGATTGCTAGTTCAGTTAAACTAAAGTGATGCCAATGCTTGAGTAGACCTCCTGGTATGGTTCTGTGGTTGACCTGGCCCCAAACACCCTTTCCTCTCTCTCTGTACACTTCTTCTGTCCAGAGACTACAGCCTCCAAGCTCAGTCCAAGAATGCTGCAGGCTCCATGCTGTGGAGGCCGGAACTGCCCCGTTGCCATGGGGATGTGTGTGTCATTCAGGAAGCACATTTCCTCCAAATGCCAACAACATCCTGGCCCAGAGAGTGGTCAAGAGTGACGGGACGGTCAGGAAAGCACTGGGCTGTGGCAGCCACTGGTTCCGGTTGTAAGCTAAACAGTCCGCCTGCCTTCGCTGCCGGGACCTGAGGGTTGGTCAAGATCTCAACGACTTTCAGACGTTGAGGGGGACCAGTTCCCTGCCTTTCCTTTATCACCACAATCTAACTAACGTGTAACAGCAGCCATTGCGAATTTATCATCAAGCGCTACCAGGTGAAAACAGGCCATTCTTCCCACAGCTCTGTACTAGAACATAGAACTACACAGCACACGATGCCATTACAGCTATATAAGACCTTGGTCAGACCCCACTTGGAGTACTGTGCTCAGTTCTGGTCAACTCACTACAGGAAGGATGTGGATACTATAGAGAGAGTGCAGAGGAGATTTACAAGGACGTTGCCTGGATTGGGGAGCGTGCCTTATGAGAATAGGTTGAGTGAACTCGGCCTTTTCTCCTTGGAGTGACGGTAGATGGGAGGTGACCTGACAGAGGTGTACAAGATGATGAGGGGCATTGATCGTGTGGATAGTCAGAGGCTCTTTCCCAGGGCTGAAATGGCTAACATGAGGGGGCATAGTTTTAAGGTGCTTGGAAGTAGGTACAGAGGGGATGTCAGGGGTAAATTTTTCACACAGAGTGGTGGGTGTGTGGAATGCACTGCCGGCAATGGTGGTAGAGGTGGATACAATAGGGTCCTTTAAGAGACTCTTAGATAGGTACACGGAGCTCAGAAAAATAGAGGGCTATGCGGCAGGGAAATTCTAGGCAGTTTCTGGAGGTCAGCACAACATTGTGGGCCGAAGGGCCTGTAATGTGCTGTAGGTTTCTATGTTCTGTGTTCTTTTGTCAGTGTCGAAGACCTCCAGCTTCTGCAGAATATCTTGCATTTAAGACTCGTACCTATACCTTAATTAACAACAGAACACTACAGAACCAAATTCTTGCTTATGGGATCTTGCCAGATACGATCCCTCATCCCCGGCCGCCCCCCCCCCCCCCCGACAATGTCCTCCTTTACAGAATGAGTCTGCTGACTGCAGGAGGGTCAAAGTCTGAGAGGATGCTGGTCCTGGGGGTTGGAGGGTTGTCTATGTGGGTATGAGGGCGGGAGGGTGGGGAAGGGGTGTGTCCTGCTGCTGCCCGCGCTCTCTGCTGAACGCAGTGGGCGTGATACGCCGGCGCCAGACGGTGGGGTGACACTTGCCCCCAGCACGTCCATAGCTTGCCTGGTTGTTAACACAAACATCGCATTTCACTGCATGGTTCGCTGTTCATGAAATAAATACATAAATCTGAACGCACTCACTGGCCACCTGCTCACTGATATCTAGTCGGCCAATCATGTGGCAGCAGCTCAGGGCACAAAAGCACGCCGGCGTGGTCAAGAGGTTCAGCTGATTGTTCAGACCAAACATCAGAATGGGGAGGAAATGTGATCTAAGCGACTAATGATTGCTGGTGCCAGATACAGCAGTTGAAGTATCTCAGAAACTGATTTTCATGCACAACAATATCGAGAGCTGGGGTTCCCAAACTGGGGTCCACACACCCCTCGGTTAATGGTAGGGGTCCATGACATTAAAAAAAAATAAGTTGCTAGTGTTTACAGAGAACGGTGCAAAAAAAAACAAGAAAAACATCCAGTGAGCGGCAGTTCTGAGGGTGAAAACACCTCGCTAATGAGAGAGGTCGGAGGAGAATGGCCAGACAGGTTCAAGCTGGTGACAGCAACTTAAATAACTATGTGTTACAACAGTGATATGCAGAACAGCATCTCTGAATGTACAATATGTCAAACCTTGAAGTGGATGGGCTACAGCAGCAGACGATCACAGACACTCACTCAGTGGCCACTTAATTAGGTACAGGAAGTGCCTAATAGATAGATAGATACTTTATTGATCCCAAAGGGAATTGCTGTGTCACAGTAGCATTACAAGTGCGCAGACATACAAATATTAGAAGAGAAGTAAGAAAGAACAAAAATAAGTTACCTCAAACAGTCTAACAGGAGCGGGGGGGCGGTCATCACTTCTCCTGCTATAGCTTGACTCATTAATGGCCGAGGGTAAGAATGACCTCATCGAGCGCTCTTTGGAGCAGTGCAGTTGTTTCAGTCTATTACTAAAAGCGCTCCTCTGTTCGGACAAGGTGGCATGCAGAGGGTGAGAAACATGGCCCAGAATTGCCAGGATCTCCCATGGGGTCCTTTGTTCCACCACAGCCTCCGGTTCTGAGAGGGCACGTTGTACGGTGATCGGAGGAAAGTATGTGGGGGAGATGTCAGAGGTTCACAGATTGGTAAGTGCTGAGTGTTACAGTGCCTATTCTGTGCCGCACGCCGATAAATAAATCAATAAATACCCGTTAACGAGCAACCCACGCAAGAACGTGCTGGGGAGGGGGCAGCCCGCAAGAGTCGCCACGCACCGCGGGATTTTCAGCGGCGTCCTTTATTCCGTCGGTAATAAAGTGTCTGCTGGGTGAATGAGGGGCTTGAGGACACCTGAATGAGACACAAGCGGCAGAAAAGAAATGGAAGTGTGTCTATGTAGGTGTGCAGGGGGCTACAGGCTGCGTTGTCACGGAGCAAGGCAGCCCCTCCCCGATCACGGCCCTTCTGCCCAAATCAGATCGGAGTCGGCCAGTGACGCCTTTACAGTCAAGTGAAGCTGAGGATGTTCTACGAGTCCGTGGTGGCCAGTGCTATCATGTTTGCTGTTGTGTGCTGGGGCAGCAGGCTGAGGGTGGCAGACACCAACAGAACCAACAAACTCATTCGTAAGGCCAGTGATGTTGTGGGGATGGAACTGGACTCCCTCACGGTGGTGTCTGAAAAGAGGATGCTGTCCAAGTTGCATGCCATCTTGGACAATGTCTCCCATCCACTACATAATGTACTGGTTGGGCACAGGAGTACATTCAGCCAGAGACTCATTCCACCGAGATGCAGCACAGAGCGTCATAGGAAGTCATTCCTGCCTGTGGCCATCAAACTTTACAACTCCTCCCTTGGAGGGTCAGACACCCTGAGCCAATAGGCTGGTCCTGGACTTAATTCCTGGTATAATTTACATATTACTATTTAACTATTTATGGTTTTATTACTACTTATTATTTATGGTGCAACTGTAACGAAAACCAATTTCCCCCGGGATCAATAAAGTATGACTATGACTAAGTAGCTTCACAGTTGGGGATGAAGAACAAGAAGCGTTGCCACAGAGGGGAAAAATGTGGAGAATGCAGAAAATAATATTTCTCCCATATTTATCAGGATATTTTTGAGATCTGGAGTTCTGCATACACGGGGCCCATAGCATTGTCAATGGTCACTCCCATCTAACCAACAGACTCATTGACCCCCTACCGTCAGGCGGGAGGTACGGTAGGATTAGGACAAGGACTGTTAGGATAGGAAACAGCTTCTTCCTCCAGGCCGTGAGGCGACTGAACTCCCATCCAGGTCCCGTCACATATGAAGCACCAGTGGCGTAATACCGTTCACTTTTTAACTTGTGTTGGAACTGCTCCTTATTAATTGTTAATATTTTTGTGGTAATATTACATGGGAGCCCTTGGAAAAGACTCTCATGTTGGGTAAAACAGACGGTAAAAGAAGGAGAGGACAACAGAGGCTACGATGGATAGATAATATCACTCAGACAACGCGTATGACCTTGGGGGACCTTAGAGAGGCAGTTTCCAACAAGAAGGCTTGGTGTACAGGGGTCCATGAGGTCACGACCTAACGGCTGAACATCAAATATGTGTTGTGTGCGTGAGTTATATGTACTGCGTTGGTCCGGACGAACGCTGCTCCATTTGGCGGTATACGTGCGTACCGTTGAGTGACAGTGGACTTGCAACTGAATTTGAGCTTAATCCGGGAACGAGTTCCCAGAACCTCGTTCACAGCCGCCAGTGCCCTTGCACCAGGATGAAAACCTAGCCTAACTGACGTCTCGTTGTATAAGAGATGGACCTAATACTCTAATGTCTCCGCTGACCTTGGGAAGTCCAACTCCTGTCGTTCTGGGGACAGCAGTGACTGAATAATCAGCTTCCCATGGATAAACACCAGGGAGGATTCCAACACCTTTAAAAAAAACACATATTTGCCCTGGGGCTTCCAGCTTCCACGCGAGAGGGCAGGTGGGGCTGCCTCTGGTGGAGACTTTGGGGGTGCAGGGCGAAGGGAGATGTGCGTCACCCAGAGCAGAGCGGGCCGAAGAAAGGAGGAGGGGTAGGCGGGGGAGGGAAAGCGGCAGAGAGGGAGAGAAACCATGGACACGCTTGGAATACTGATGTGCTGGAAAAAACACTGCAGAGCCTGGAGAAGATTGCAGAAGCCGGAATAATCACTTCCAAAGTGATGCACGAGCAGGATCCTCGTTGGGACTGAAGGGAGAGAGAATGCGCACAAAGATACACACACACATCTCTGAAACAACACCCCCTCCCCTTTCAATTGTGCCACAAAGCACGTCACCGTCAAGTTCACAGTGTTGACAAGGTCTTTATTCCCAGGGTGCTTGAGGGGTTGGGGGCTGCTTCGCTGGAAAGTTGTACCGATACTAAAGCCAGCCCTTCGTGGATGACTGTGGTGCACTGCAGAAAGAGTGCGCCGGGGAACTTAAACAACCAGTCTCTCTTAGAATTTCACCTGCCCCTCCCCTGCCTCACCGGTGCCTGCACATCCCTTGCGCCCGAGCCCCTCCTGCCGTGGGGAAGCAGAGCAGGGGAACAGGGCCCTTCGGCCTACGGAGAAGCCTCCAACCATCAACCACCCATTTACACTGATCTTATATTTTAGCCCCGTTCTCCCCACAGGCCCAACAGCTGCCCCTAGATTCTACCTCTCCCCAGACACAGTGGCAAATTCATACATACAGAATATTAAACCATCTTCGAGAGACAATGCTTCAAAAAACAGTGGCATCCATCATGAAGAAACCACTCCACCCTCTTCTCATTATCACAAGACATCCCACCTCTCCCGGAAGTTCCGGGAGTCTCCTGCATATTAATAGTGGCTCCCTCATGCCCGCAAATTATATAGCCAAGAACCCTGTTCTCATCTCAGTCTCGAAGTCGTGTCGCGGTTTAAGTCTCAGGCACTCCACCATCCTCGCCCTGGTCTTTCATCACACGCACACCAGCAGGTTCAAGCACATTGACTTCCCTTCAACCATTCAGTTCTTGAACCAGCCTGCACAACCTTACCCACCACCTCAGCATTGCAACACTTGTTATGTGACGGGATAGTTCCGAAAGGTGCTGGCCGTTGCTCAGCCCGTTCAAAGGACGCAGCAGCTCTTTCTCAGTGGCTGCCTTGCACCTCACGGCACCGGTTTTCAATTCCGGGCGCCTCAGGGGTATCAGAATAGCACCTGCGAGAGACTCATATGTGTTCCTTTGTCTGCAGGGGCTCCTCTTCACACCAAGGATGCAGCCAGTGCTAAAGACCCTCGGGAAAGTGTGCTGCAGGTATAGGAGGGCCCACCCATACTCTAAGCTAAGTTTCTGTTTGTTGAGTGTTTAACAAAGTCCTGTAACCTGGTGAAACTTAATAAAGTACCTGTTGAAATTGAAGTATTACTGAATGCTCAGTGTCGTTTTTGTAACTTTGAGTGGCTGAGGCGAGCACTTGTTTGACGTAGATGGTGGGCATGATAGAACTGGAGGTTCCTTGGGAATACCGGGTTGAAGAGGTGTCCGGGCATAAGAAAGCCAAGTACCAGGAGCTGGTAGAGTCGTGCCAGAGGGCATGATGCCAGCCTATAGAGGTAGGGGATGGAGGAATTGCTGGCTGCTCGCTCAGCAGAACCTGCTCTTTCCTCGGCATTACGGGGGCTGCAAAGGAAAGAGCCACCAAGTCTGCCGAGCCCTCAGATGGCTGTGGGTCGAGACGAGTGACCCGTGGACCATTCCTGCTGGGATATAAGCTGGGGCCTGATCCGCCCTGGCTGGGCAAGAGTGTCTGATGTTGAAAGACCCCAAACACCCGATGACTCCAGATTACATCATTGACGATATGTCCCAGCACACCCTGGGACGTATCTCAGCATCACTGGTGAAGTGTTTTACTGTTCTTCTGTAAATAAGTGGTTAATATACCCTCTCGAAATTAATACCTTCTGCATCACTCAAAAAAAACCATGAACCCTAACAACACTATGACAACTTTGAAGTGAAATGAACTACTATGATCAGAGATTGAGGGAGCTAGGGTTCTACTCTTTGGTGAGAAGGAGGATGAGAGGAGAGACGATAGAGGTGTACAAGATAATAAGAGGAATAGATAGAGTGGATAGCCAGCGACTCTTCCCCAGGGCACCACTGCTCAATACAAGAGGACATGGCTTCAAGGTAAGGGGTGGGAAGTTCAAGGGGGATATTAGAGGAAGGTTTTTTACTCAGAGAGTGGTTGGTGCGTGGAATGCACTGCCTGAGTCCGTGGTGGAGGCAGACACACAAGTGAAGTTTAAGAGACTACTAGACAGGTATATGGAGGAATTGAAGGTGGAGGCTTATATGGGAGGCAGGGTTTGAGGGTTGGCACAACATTGTGGGCCGAAGGGCCTGTACTGAGCTGTACTATTCTATGTTCTATGTTCTATTTTTTTTTATTGTGGTTGAGTTATTTCTTGGAAAAAAAAGTGTATAATTTATTTTGTTTTGTGAATGCTGCTGATCTGGTGCTATGAAATCATGCCATTGTTGGCAGAATTTCAGATGGTAATGAGAGGCCGTACAGGAGCAGGATCTATCAGCTGGTCGAGTGGTGTCACGGCAACAACCTTGAACTCTACGTCAGTAAGACTGAAGTACTGATTATGGATTTCAGAAAGGGAACATACACCAGTCCTCACGGAGGGATCAGAATTGGAAAGAGCGAGCAATTTCAACATCTCTGAGGACCCAACATATCAATGCAGCTACAAAGAAGGCACGTTAGTGCCTATATTTCATCAGGAGTTTGAGTATGTCACCCAAAACACTGACAAGTTTCTACAGATGTACTATGGAGAGCATTCTGACTGGCTATAGCATGTATGTGGTAGGGGGAGGGGACTGGTACTGTACAGGATTGAAATAAGCTGCAGAACGTGGTATAAACTCAGTCAGCTCCATCATGGACACCAGCCTCCGTAGTATCAAGGACATCTTCAGGGAGCGGTGCCTCGGAAAGGCGGCATCCATCATTACGGACCCCTATCACCCAGGACATGCCCTCTTCTCATTGCTACCGTCAGGAAGGAGGTACAGGAGCCTGAAGGCATACACTCAACGATTCAGGAACAGCTTCTTCCCCTCTGCCATCTGATTTCTGAATTGACATTGAACCCATGAACATTACCTTACTACTTTTGTACTTCTATTTAATTTACACACACACACACACACACACACACACACACACACACACACACACACACTCACTTACTGCGAGGGAGCTGGAACTGTGGCTGGCGATCGTCACCCCGTGCAGGGCGCCCACACCTCCACACAGCCAACCCCAAATTTCCAGCCAACGCAGCAAACACTACAACCTGAGGAGTCGGAGGGTGACTTTGGCCACAGGAAGATCCCACAAACAGAGACGCTGTGGAGGAGTCCGAACGTCATACTCCGCAGAGGCGGACACTTGGGTCATAACTGGTCCAAGTTGCCCACCCTATTTGTCTGCTTTCCGCATTATGAGACCATAGGAGCAGAATTAGGCCATTTGGCCCATTGAGTCTGCTCCGTCATTTCATCATGGCTGATCCATCATCCCTCTCAGCCCCAAATCTCCTCCCTTCTCCCCCTATCCTTCAAGCCCTGACCAATCAAGAATCTATCAACCTCTGCCTTAAAGAGACATAAAGACTTGCCCTCCACTTGAATTCTACAGATTCGCCACTCCCTGGCTAAAGAAACTCCTCCTCATCTCCATTCTAAATGGACGTCTCTCCACTGTGAGACTGTGTCCCCTGGTCTTAGACTCCCCCACCAGATCCACATCCACTCCGTCGAGGTCTTTCAACTTTGATGGGTTTCAATGAGATCCTCCCACCCCCCCCCAATACTTCTGAATTCCAGTGAATTCAGGCCCCAGTGTCATCAAACACTCCTCATCTGGGTCTCGGCCCGAAACGTCAACTGTACTTCTTCCTATAGATGCTGCCTGGCCTGCTGCGTTCACCAGCATTTTGTGTGCGTTACTCCTCGTATGATAAGCTTTCCTCAATCCTGGAATCATTCTTGTGAACCTCATTTGAACCCTCTCCAACGTCAGCACATCCTTTCATAAGGACATAAGAAATAGGAGCAGAGTCGGCCATCCAGCCCATCGAGCCTGCCCCGCCATTCAATAAGATCATGGCTGATCTGTCCGTAAACTCGGCTCCATCTACCTGCCTCTCCCCATAACCCTTAATTCCATTACTACATAAAAATCTATCTAACTGTTTCTTAAATTATTTAGTGAGGAAGCCTCACTGCTTCCCTGGGCAGAGAATTCCACAGATTCACCACTCTCTGGGATAAAACACTTTCTCCTCATCTCTGTCTAAATCTCCTCCCTGAATATTGAGGCAATGTCCCCTTTCTTAGATAAGGGGCCCCAAAACTGCTCACAATACTCCTCTAGTGAGGCCTCTCCAGTGCTTGGTGAAGGCTCTGAGTACTGGCGCCATCGAGGCATACAAGCAGGGTCAGCTTTGCAATGGCTCATCGGACTGGAAAAGGAAGCGGGCAGAAGCCAGACAAGACGGTGGAGGGAAGCAGGGAGTGGCAAGATGCCTGTGAGGAGTTTGTGCGTTCTCTCCGTGACTGCGTGAGTCTCCTCCTGGCGCTGTGGTTTCCTCCACAGTCCAAAGGTTGGTCAGGGGATAGCAGGGCAGTGCAGCTCAAAGGGCCAGAAGGGCCTATTATGCGCTGTGTCTCAATAGATAAATTCCAGTATCTCCAAATCTCTTGCGTCTCTATGGGATTTTTTTTGCTGCCTGGCTTGGACTCGACGAGCTGAATGGCCTGTCTGTATGACGGGGAAAAGCCGGAGATTCGGCTGCCTCCTGACCACCGCCCGCCTGTCGGCCAACACAGCAGGGAAACGGCCCCTCGTCACACCGATGTCTGTGGGATCTTGCTGTGCATACGTCGCCCACTTCTGCCTGCCCCCCCCCCCAGCCAATGGCAGTTCCAAATGCTCTCCCTCCTCCGCACAGCGGAAAGGACGGGAAAGGTGATCGAGCGACACACTTTCAGACTGTGTGTGTGTGTGTGTGGTGTGTGGTGTGTGTGTGTGTGTGTGTGTGTGTGTGTGTGTGTGTGTGCGCGCGTGCGCGCGTCTCCTCGGCAGTTCTGTGGCCTGCCTGAAACGTGTTAGTTCCGCGGCTCCCTGCGATTCTGCTGCGGGACGCATTTAATTCCAATCGGGGATTGTCTCCCATGTGCGGAGATTTATAGGATTCCGCTCCGGGTCTGCCTGACCTCTCTCCGGCCAGCGCTTATGCTTCCGTGTGCCTTGTGGGAGCAGGCTGTCTGCGATTGGGATTGCACAGGGTCCTGGAACCTGGGGCGAGGGGACGTCTGCAGAAGGGGCAAGGCAGGAGAGCGCGGGAGCAAACGCACTGAAAAAAAAAATGCTGGAGGAACTCGAGAGGTCAGGCCGCATCTACGGGAAGGAGTAAAGAGCCGACATTTCAGGCCTGCTGAGCCCCTGCAGCATTTTGGGTGTGTGTGTTGCTCTGATTTCCAGCATCTGCAGAATCTCTTGGGTTAATAATTCAGGAGTGTCGAGTCAAAGGCAGAATCAGAGACGCCCCCCGCCCCCCCCCCCCAGCTCCGTGTGCACAGGGAGTTAAACACAGGCAGAGACAGGTACAAAGATGAGAGAGTCAGAGTTTCTCTCTCACACACACACGCACGCAGTACCACGTACAGACGCAACGACATAATTCTCTGCCTCTGAGAGGAGCACAGAAAGATCAGGGGCAGGCTCGGTAAGGCACACAGAGGACACAGGACGACCGCAGATCCGGGGAGATTGAAACAGAGGCGTCAGGGGTTGGTGGAGTGCGAGGAGTTGTGGAGGACGGAGGGGGGTGGGGAGAAGCCGTATCAATCCTGCACGCCGTCATGTCAAATGGAGAATCAGAGCACAACACCATCTCCACTACTTCTCCCTCTACCCATGGTAGAGTCCGACTGGCTTATTACTAAAGGAAGCTGATCCAAATAAATTTCCTGTTCTGCCCCACCCCTCTGTTACAAATAAAGATCACAGCTGGATTTGGAGGAGGAGGGGGACCATAGGACCCCGGGGGGTGCGAGTGAGCAGCGGGGGGCCGCCAGGGATGTGGCGGGGCACTGGGCACCTGAGGTGTTCAGTCAGCCTCGTAATGCACTGGCATTGTACCACTCTGACAGGGATGTGACCCCCAGACACACACACACACACACACCCCCACCCACCCACCCTCCGCAATCACCACCTCGCCAGCACTTCACACACTGCAGAGGCTCATGCACCAATCACAGCCAACGCAGCCACGGAGCAGCTTATCTGCAGAGACAGAATCAAATCCACACGCACAGGCACGCACCGAGATACACACACACACCAAGATATACACACACACACACACACACACACACACACACACACACACAGATACGCACAGATACGCACACATACACACCGAGATATACACACATACACACACACACACACACACACACAGATACGCACACACATATAGATACCCACACACACGTACACAGATACGCACGCACACGCAAATCCAGAGGCGCACACACGTGTTTACATGTACTGACAATGAGACCGTGCACACAACTTGTGCAAGGGTGAGAGAGGGATGGACGGAGAGCGGGACATGGAAGGGAGGGAAGGAGAGTGGCAGAGAGGAAGCGGGTGGGGGGAAGGGGGAAGGGGAAGGGGGATTGGAAAGGGGAAGGGGGAAGGGGAAGGGGAGGGGGAGGGGGAGGGGAGAAGGGGGGAAGGGGGAAGGGGAAGGATCAGGGTGAAGGGTGAGGGGCAAAGGGTGAAGGGGATGTGGAAGGTGGGGAAGAGGTAGTGGGATGGGGAGAGAGGAGTGGGGAAAGAGGAGGGAGGGGGGACAGGGATGGGAAGGGGAATGGGAGGGGGAGGAGAGGTGAGGGTAAAGGGTGAAGGGGAAGGGGGAATGGGGAAGGGGAATGAGGAAGGGGAAGGGGAATGAGGAAGGGGAAGGGGAATGGGGAAGGGGAAGGGGAGAAGGGGGAAGGGAGAAGGGGGATGGAGGAAGGGGAGGGGAGAAGTGGGATGGGGGAGGGGGAGGGGGAGGGGAGAGGGGGATGGGGGATGGGGAAGGGAGAAGGGGAAGGATCAAGGGTGAAGGGTGAGGGGCAATGGGTGAAAGGGATGGGGAAGGTGGGGAAGAGGTAGTGGAAATGGGAGGGAGGAGTGGGGAAAGAGGAGGGAGGGGGGACAGGGATGGGAAGGGGAACGGGAGGGGGAGGAGAGGTGAGGGGTAAAGGGTGAAGGGGAAGGGGG
>NW_027276548.1:0-38168 GCF_030028105.1 Mobula birostris | reverse complement strand
GAGTTTCAGGGCATGAGATTCAGGGCATGAGTTTCAGTGCATGAGTTTGAGGGCAGGAGTTTCAAGGCATGAGATTCAGGGCATGAGTTTCAGTGCATGAGTTTGAGGGAAGGAGTTTCAGGGCATGAGATTCAGGCATGAGTTTCAGGGCATGAGATCAGGGCAGGTATTTCAGGGCATGTAATTCAGGGCATGAGATTCTGGGCATATGATTCAGGGCAGGAGTTTTAGGGCATGTGATTCAGGGCATGAGTTTCAGTGCATGAGTTTCAGGGCAGAGTTTCAGGGTGTGTGATTTAGGGCATGAGTTTCAGGGCATGAGATTCAGGGCTTGAGTTTCAGGGCATGAGGTTCAGGGCATGAGTTTCAGGGCATGAGATTCAGGGCATGAGTTTCAGTGCAGGAACTTGAGGGCATGAGATTCAGTGCACGAGTTTCAGAGCATGAGATTCAGGGCATGAGATTCAGGCATGATTTTCAGGGCAGGAGATTCAGGGCAGGTGTTTCAGTGCAGGAGTTTCAGGGCATGAGATTCAGGGCATGAGATTCAGGGCATGAGTTTCAGGACAGGAGATTCAGGGGATGAGTTTCAGGACATGAGTTTCAGGGCATGTGATACAGGGCGTGAGTTTCAGAATATGAGATTCATGGCATGAGTTTCAGTGCAGGAATTTCAGGGCATGAGATTCAGGGCATGAGTTTCAGGGTAGGTGATTCAGGGCAGGAGTTTCAGGACATGAGATTCAGGGTATGAGTTTCAGGTGCAGGAACTTGAGGTCATGAGATTCAGTGCACGACTTTCAGAGCGTGAGATTCAGGGCATGAGATTCAGGGCATGAGTTTTAGGACAGGAGATTCAGGGCATGAGTTTCAGGGCATGAGTTTCAGGGCATGAGTTTCAGGGCAGGAGTTTTAGGGCATGAGTTTCAGCGAATGAGATTCAGGGCTTGAGTTTCAGGGTATGAGGTTCAGGGCATGATTTTCAGGTCATGAGATTCAGGGCATGAGTTTCAGTTCAGGAACTTGAGGGCATGAGATTCAGTGCATGAGTTTCAGAGCATGAGATTCAGGGCATGATTTTCAGGGCAGGAGATTCAGGGCAGGTGTTTCAGTGCAGGAGTTTCAGGGCATGAGATTCAGGGCATGAGATTCAGGGCATGAGTTTCAGGACAGGAGATTCAGGGCATGAGTTTCAGGGCATGAGTTTCAGGGCAGGAGTTTCAGGGCATGTGATTCAGGGCGTGAGTTTCAGGATATGAGATTCATGGCATGAGTTTCAGTGCAGGAGTTTCAGGGCATGAGATTCAGGGCATGAGTTTTAGGACAGGAGATTCAGGGCATGAGTTTCAGGGCATGAGTTCAGGGCAGGAGTTTCAGGGCAGGAGTTGTAGGGCATGAGTTTCAGTGCATGAGTTTCAGGGCAGGAGTTTCAGGGTATGTGATTTAGGGCATGAGTTTCAGGGCATGAGATTCAGGGCTTGAGTTTCAGGGCATGAGGTTCAGGGCATGAGTTTCAGGTCATGAGATTCAGGGCATGAGTTTCAGTCCAGGAACTTGAGGGCATGAGATTCAGTGCATGAGTTTCAGAGCATGAGATTCAGGGCATGAGATTCAGTGCATGATTTTCAGGGCAGGAGATTCAGAGCAGGTGTTTCAGTGCAGGAGTTTCAGGGCATGAGATTCAGGGAATGAGATTCAGGGCATGAGTTTCAGGCATGAGTTTCAGGGCAGGAGTTTCAGAGCATGTGATTCAGGGCGTGAGTTTCAGGATATGAGATTCAGAGCATGTGATTCAGGGCGTGAGTTTCAGGATATGAGATTCATTGCATGAGTTTCAGTGCAGGAGTTTCAGGGCATGAGATTCAGGGCATGAGTTTCAGTGCATGAGTTTGGGGGCAGGAGTTTCAAGGCATGAGATTCAGGGCATGAGTTTCAGTGCATGAGTTTGAGGGAAGGAGTTTCAGGGCATGAGATTCAGGGCATGAGTTTCAGGGCATGAGATCAGGCAGGTATTTCAGGGCATGTAATTCAGGGCATGAGATTCTGGGCATATGATTCAGGGCAGGAGTTTTAGGGCATGTGATTCAGGGCATGAGTTTCAGTGCATGAGTTTTCAGGGCAGGAGTTTCAGGGTATTGTGATTTAGGGCATGAGTTTCAGGGCATGAGATTCAGGGCTTGAGTTTCAGGGCATGAGGTTCAGGGCATGAGTTTCAGGGCATGAGATTCAGGGCATGAGTTTCAGTGCAGGAACTTGAGGGCATGAGATTCTGTGCACGAGTTTCAGAGCATGAGATTCAGGGCATGAGATTCAGGGCATGATTTTCAGGGCAGGAGATTCAGGGCAGGTGTTTCAGTGCAGGAGTTTCAGGGCATGAGATTCAGGGCATGAGATTCAGGGCATGAGTTTCAGGACAGGAGATTCAGGGCATGAGTTTCAGGACATGAGTTTCAGGGCATGAGTTTCAGGGCAGGAGTTTCAGGGCATGTGATTCAGGGCGTGAGTTTCAGGATATGAGATTCATGGCATGAGTTTCAGTGCAGGAGTTTCAGGGCATGAGATTCAGAGCATGAGTTTCAGGGTAGGTGATTCAGGGCAGGAGTTTCAAGGACATGAGATTCAGGGCATGAGTTTCAGTGCAGGAACTTGAGGTCATGAGATTCAGTGCACGAGTTTCAGAGCATGAGATTCAGGGCATGAGATTCAGGGCATGAGTTTCAGGGCAGGAGATTCAGGGCAGGTGTTTCACTGCAAGAGTTTCAGGGCATGAGATTCAGGGCATGAGATTCAGGGCATGAGATTCAGTACAGGAGATTCAGTGCATGAGTTTCAGGGCATGAGTTTCAGGGCAGGAGTTGTAGGGCATGTGATTCAGGGCATGAGTTTCAGTGCATGAGTTTCAGGGCAGGAGTTTCTGGGTATGTGATTTAGGGCATGAGTTTCAGGGTATGTGATTTAGGGCATGAGTTTCAGGGCATGAGATTCAGGGCTTGAGTTTCAGGGCATGAGGTTCAGGGCATGAGTTTCAGGTCATGAGATTCAGGGCATGAGTTTCAGTCCAGGAACCTTGAGGGCATGAGATTCAGTGCACGAGTTTCAGAGCATGAGATTCAGGGCATGAGATTCAGGGCATGATTTTCAGGGCAGGAGATTCAGGGCAGGTGTTTCAGTGCAGGAGTTTCAGGGCATGAGATTCAGGGCATGAGATTCAGGGCATGAGTTTCAGGACAGGAGATTCAGGGCATGAGTTTCAGGACATGAGTTTCAGGGCATGAGTTTCAGGGCAGGAGTTTCAGGGCATGTGATTAAGGGCGTGAGTTTCAGGATATGAGATTCATGGCATGAGTTTCAGTGCAGGAGTTTCAGGGCATGAGATTCAGAGCATGAGTTTCAGGGTAGGTGATTCAGGGCAGGAGTTTCAGGACATGAGATTCAGGGCATGAGTTTCAGTGCAGGAACTTGAGGTCATGAGATTCAGTGCACGAGTTTCAGAGCATGAGATTCAGGGCATGAGATTCAGGGCATGAGTTTCAGGGCAGGAGATTCAGGGCAGGTGTTTCACTGCAAGAGTTTCAGGGCATGAGATTCAGGGCATGAGATTTAGTACAGGAGATTCAGTGCATGAGTTTCAGGGCATGAGTTTCAGTGCATGAGTTCAGGGCAGGAGATTCAGAGCAGGTGTTTCAGTGCAGGAGGTTCAGGGCATGAGATTCAGGGCATGAGATTCAGGGCATGAGTTTCAGGGCATGAGTTTCAGGGCAGGAGTTTCAGAGCATGTGATTCAGGGCGTGAGTTTCAGGATATGAGATTCAGAGCATGTGATTCAGGGCGTGAGTTTCAGGATATGAGATTCATTGCATGAGTTTCAGTGCAGGAGTTTCAGGGCATGAGATTCAGGGCATGAGTTTCAGTGCATGAGTTTGAGGGCAGGAGTTTCAAGGCATGAGATTCAGGGCATGAGTTTCAGTGCATGAGTTTGAGGGAAGGAGTTTCAGGGCATGAGATTCAGGGCATGAGTTTTCAGGGCATGAGATCAGGGCAGGTATTTCAGGGCATGTAATTCAGGGCATGAGATTCTGGGCATATGATTCAGGGCAGGAGTTTTAGGGCATGTGATTCAGGGCATGAGTTTCAGTGCATGAGTTTCAGGGCAGGAGTTTCAGGGTGTGTGATTTAGGGCATGAGTTTCAGGGCATGAGATTCAGGGCTTGAGTTTCAGGGCATGAGGTTCAGGGCATGAGTTTCAGGGCATGAGATTCAGGGCATGAAGTTTCAGTGCAGGAACTTGAGGGCATGAGATTCAGTGCACGAGTTTCAGAGCATGAGATTCAGGGCATGAGATTCAGGGCATGATTTTCAGGGCAGGAGATTCAGGGCAGGTGTTTCAGTGCAGGAGTTTCAGGGCATGAGATTCCAGGCATGAGATTCAGGGCATGAGTTTCAGGACAGGAGATTCAGGGGATGAGTTTCAGGACATGAGTTTCAGGCATGTGATACAGGGCGTGAGTTTCAGAATATGAGATTCATGGCATGAGTTTCAGTGCAGGAGTTTCAGGGCATGAGATTCAGGGCATGAGTTTCAGGGTAGGTGATTCAGGGCAGGAGTTTCAGGACATGAGATTCAGGGTATGAGTTTCAGTGCAGGAACTTGAGGTCATGAGATTCAGTGCACGACTTTCAGAGCGTGAGATTCAGGGCATGAGATTCAGGGCATGAGTTTTAGGACAGGAGATTCAGGGGCATGAGTTTCAGGGCATGAGTTTCAGGGCATGAGTTTCAGGGCAGGAGTTTTAGGGCATGAGTTTCAGCGAATGAGATTCAGGGCTTGAGTTTCAGGGTATGAGGTTCAGGGCATGATTTTCAGGTCATGAGATTCAGGGCATGAGTTTCAGTTCAGGAACTTGAGGGCATGAGATTCAGTGCATGAGTTTCAGAGCATGAGATTCAGGGCATGATTTTCAGGGCAGGAGATTCAGGGCAGGTGTTTCAGTGCAGGAGTTTCAGGGCATGAGATTCAGGGCATGAGATTCAGGGCATGAGTTTCAGGACAGGAGATTCAGGGTATGAGTTTCAGGGCATGAGTTTCAGGGCAGGAGTTTCAGGGCATGTGATTCAGGGCGTGAGTTTCAGGATATGAGATTCATGGCATGAGTTTCAGTGCAGGAGTTTCAGGGCATGAGATTCAGGGCATGAGTTTTAGGACAGGAGATTCAGGGCATGAGTTTCAGGGCATGAGTTTCAGGGCAGGAGTTTCAGGGCAGGAGTTGTAGGGCATGAGTTTCAGTGCATGAGTTTCAGGGCAGGAGTTTCAGGGTATGTGATTTAGGGCATGAGTTTCAGGGCATGAGATTCAGGGCTTGAGTTTCAGGGCATGAGGTTCAGGGCATGAGTTTCAGGTCATGAGATTCAGGGCATGAGTTTCAGTCCAGGAACTTGAGGGCATGAGATTCAGTGCATGAGTTTCAGAGCATGAGATTCAGGGCATGAGATTCAGTGCATGATTTTCAGGGCAGGAGATTCAGAGCAGGTGTTTCAGTGCAGGAGTTTCAGGGCATGAGATTCAGGGAATGAGATTCAGGGCATGAGTTTCAGGGCATGAGTTTCAGGGCAGAGTTTCAGAGCATGTGATTCAGGGCGTGAGTTTCAGGATATGAGATTCAGAGCATGTGATTCAGGGCGTGAGTTTCAGGATATGAGATTCATTGCATGAGTTTCAGTGCAGGAGTTTCAGGGCATGAGATTCAGGGCATGAGTTTCAGTGCATGAGTTTGGGGGCAGGAGTTTCAAGGCATGAGATTCAGGGCATGAGTTTCAGTGCATGAGTTTGAGGGAAGGAGTTTCAGGGCATGAGATTCAGGGCATGAGTTTCAGGGCATGAGATCAGGGCAGGTATTTCAGGGCATGTAATTCAGGGCATGAGATTCTGGGCATATGATTCAGGGCAGAGTTTTAGGGCATGTGATTCAGGCATGAGTTTCAGTGCATGAGTTTCAGGGCAGGAGTTTCAGGGTATGTGATTTAGGGCATGAGTTTCAGGGCATGAGATTCAGGGCTTGAGTTTCAGGGCATGAGGTTCAGGGCATGAGGTTTCAGGGCATGAGATTCAGGGCATGAGTTTCAGTGCAGGAACTTGAGGGCATGAGATTCTGTGCACGAGTTTCAGAGCATGAGATTCAGGGCATGAGATTCAGGGCATGATTTTCAGGGCAGGAGATTCAGGGGCAGGTGTTTCAGTGCAGGAGTTTCAGGGCATGAGATTCAGGGCATGAGATTCAGGGCATGAGTTTCAGGACAGGAGATTCAGGGCATGAGTTTCAGGACATGAGTTTCAGGGCATGAGTTTCAGGGCAGGAGTTTCAGGGCATGTGATTCAGGCGTGAGTTTCAGGATATGAGATTCATGGCATGAGTTTCAGTGCAGGAGTTTCAGGGCATGAGATTCAGAGCATGAGTTTCAGGGTAGGTGATTCAGGGCAGGAGTTTCAGGACATGAGATTCAGGGCATGAGTTCAGTGCAGGAACTTGAGGTCATGAGATTCAGTGCACGAGTTTCAGAGCATGAGATTCAGGGCATGAGATTCAGGGCATGAGTTTCAGGGCAGGAGATTCAGGCAGGTGTTTCACTGCAAGAGTTTCAGGGCATGAGATTCAGGGCATGAGATTCAGTACAGGAGATTCAGTGCATGAGTTTCAGGGCATGAGTTTCAGGGCAGGAGTTGTAGGGCATGTGATTCAGGGCATGAGTTTCAGTGCATGAGTTTCAGGGCAGGAGTTCTGGGTATGTGATTTAGGGCATGAGTTTCAGGGTATGTGATTTAGGGCATGAGTTTCAGGGCATGAGATTCAGGGCTTGAGTTTCAGGGCATGAGGTTCAGGGCATGAGTTTCAGGTCATGAGATTCAGGGCATGAGTTTCAGTCCAGGAACTTGAGGGCATGAGATTCAGTGCACGAGTTTCAGAGCATGAGATTCAGGGCATGAGATTCAGGGCATGATTTTCAGGGCAGGAGATTCAGGGCAGGTGTTTCAGTGCAGGAGTTTCAGGGCATGAGATTCAGGGCATGAGATTCAGGGCATGAGTTTCAGGACAGGAGATTCAGGGCATGAGTTTCAGGACATGAGTTTCAGGGCATGAGTTTCAGGGCAGGGAGTTTCAGGGCATGTGATTCAGGCGTGAGTTTCAGGATATGAGATTCATGGCATGAGTTTCAGTGCAGGAGTTCAGGGCATGAGATTCAGAGCATGAGTTTCAGGGTAGGTGATTCAGGGCAGGAGTTTCAGGACATGAGATTCAGGGCATGAGTTTTCAGTGCAGGAACTTGAGGTCATGAGATTCAGTGCACGAGTTTCAGAGCATGAGATTCAGGGCATGAGATTCAGGGCATGAGTTTCAGGGCAGGAGATTCAGGGCAGGTGTTTCACTGCAAGAGTTTCAGGCATGAGATTCAGGGCATGAGATTCAGGGCATGAGATTTAGTACAGGAGATTCAGTGCATGAGTTTCAGGGCATGAGTTTCAGTGCATGAGTTTCAGGGCAGGAGTTTCTGGGTATGTGATTTAGGCATGAGTTTCAGGGCATGAGATTCAGGGCTTGAGTTTCAGGGCATGAGATTCAGGGCATGAGTTTCAGGTCATGAGATTCAGGGCATGAGTTTCAGTCCAGGAACTTGAGGGCATGAGATTCAGTGCATGAGTTTCAGAGCATGAGATTCAGGGCATGAAATTCAGGGCATGATTTTCAGGCAGGAGATTCAGGGCAGGTGTTTCAGTGCAGGACTTTCAGGGCATGAGATTCAGGGCATGAGATCAGGGCTTGAGTTTAAGGGCATGAGTTTCAGGGCATAAGTTTCAGGACATGAGTTTCAGGGAATGAGACTCAGGACATGAGTTTCAGGGCATGAGTTTCAGGGTAGGTGATTCAGTGCATGAGATTCAGGGCATGAGTTTTAGGACAGGAGATTCAGGGCATGAGTTTCAGGGCATGAGTTTCAGGGCATGAGTTTCAGGGCAGGAGTTTTAGGGCATGAGTTTCAGGGAATGAGATTCAGGCTTGAGTTTCAGGGCATGAGGTTCAGGGCATGAGTTTCAGGTCATGAGATTCAGGGCATGAGTTTCAGTCCAGGAACTTGAGGGCATGAGATTCAGTGCATGAGTTTCAGAGCATGAGATTCAGGGCATGATTTTCAGGGCAGGAGATTCAGGGCAGGTGTTTCAGTGCAGGAGTTTCAGGGCATGAGATTCAGGGCATGAGATTCAGGGCATGAGTTTCAGGACAGGAGATTCAGGGCATGAGTTTCAGGCATGAGTTTCAGGGCAGGAGATTCAGGGCATGTGATTCAGGGCGTGAGTTTCAGGATATGAGATTCATGGCATGAGTTTCAGTGCAGAGTTTCAGGGCATGAGATTCAGGGCATGAGTTTTAGGACAGGAGATTCAGGGCATGAGTTTCAGGGCATGAGTTTCAGGGCAGGAGTTTCAGGGCAGGAGTTGTAGGACATGAGTTTCAGTGCATGAGTTTCAGGGCAGGAGTTTCAGGGTATGTGATTTAGGGCATGAGTTTCAGGGCATGAGATTCAGGGCTTGAGTTTCAGGGCATGAGGTTCAGGGCATGAGTTTCAGGTCATGAGATTCAGGGCATGAGTTTCAGTCCAGGGAACTTGAGGGCATGAGATTCAGTGCATGAGTTTCAGAGCATGAGATTCAGGGCATGAGATTCAGTGCATGATTTTCAGGGCAGGAGATTCAGAGCAGGTGTTTCAGTGCAGGAGTTTCAGGGCATGAGATTCAGGGCATGAGATTCAGGGCATGAGTTTCAGGGCATGAGTTTCAGGGCAGGAGTTTCAGAGCATGTGATTCAGGGCGTGAGTTTTCAGGATATGAGATTCAGAGCATGTGATTCAGGGCGTGAGTTTCAGGATATGAGATTCATTGCATGAGTTTCAGTGCAGGAGTTTCAGGGCATGAGATTCAGGGCTTGAATTTCAGTGCATGAGTTTGAGGGCAGGAGTTTCAAGGCATGAGATTCAGGGCATGAGTTTCAGTGCATGAGTTTGAGGGAAGGAGTTTCAGGGCATGAGATTCAGGGCATGAGTTTCAGGGCATGAGATCAGGGCAGGTATTTCAGGGCATGTAATTCAGGGCATGAGATTCTGGGCATATGATTCAGGGCAGGAGTTTTAGGGCATGTGATTCAGGGCATGAGTTTCAGTGCATGAGTTTCAGGGCAGGAGTTTCAGGGTGTGTGATTTAGGGCATGAGTTTCAGGGCATGAGATTCAGGCTTGAGTTTCAGGGCATGAGGTTCAGGGCATGAGTTTCAGGGCATGAGATTCAGGGCATGAGTTTCAGTGCAGGAACTTGAGGGCATGAGATTCAGTGCACGAGTTTCAGAGCATGAGATTCAGGGCATGAGATTCAGGGCATGATTTTCAGGGGCAGGAGATTCAGGGCAGCTGTTTCAGTGCAGGAGTTTCAGGCATGAGATTCAGGGCATGAGATTCAGGGCATGAGTTTCAGGACAGGAGATTCAGGGGATGAGTTTCAGGACATGAGTTTCAGGGCATGTGATACAGGGCGTGAGTTTCAGAATATGAGATTCATGGCATGAGTTTCAGTGCAGGAGTTTCAGGGCATGAGATTCAGGGCATGAGTTTCAGGGTAGGTGATTCAGGGCAGGAGTTTCAGGACATGAGATTCAGGGCATGAGTTTCAGTGCAGGAACTTGAGGTCATGAGATTCAGTGCACGACTTTCAGAGCGTGAGATTCAGGGCATGAGATTCAGGGCATGAGTTTTAGGACAGGAGATTCAGGGCATGAATTTCAGGGCATGAGTTTCAGGGCATGAGTTTCAGTGCAGGAGTTTCAGCGCATGAGATTCAGGGCATGAGTTTCAGTGTAGGTGATTCAGGGCATGAGATTCAGGGCATGAGTTTTAGGACAGGAGATTCAGGGCATGAGTTTCAGGGCATGAGTTTCAGGGCATGAGTTTCATGGGCAGGAGTTTTAGGGCATGAGTTTCAGGGAATGAGATTCAGGGCTTGAGTTTCAGGGCATGAGGTTCAGGGCATGAGTTTGAGGTCATGAGATTCAGGGCATGAGTTTCAGTCCAGGAACTTGAGGGCATGAGATTCAGTGCATGAGTTTCAGAGCATGAGATTCAGGGCATGATTTTCAGGGCAGGAGATTCAGGGCAGGTGTTTCAGTGCAGGAGTTTCAGGGGCATGAGATTCAGGGCATGAGATTCAGGGCATGAGTTTCAGGACAGGAGATTCAGGGCATGAGTTTCAGGGCATGAGCTTCAGGGCAGGAGATTCAGGGCATGTGATTCAGGGCGTGAGTTTCAGGATATGAGATTCATGGCATGAGTTTCAGTGCAGGAGTTTCAGGGCATGAGATTCAGGGCATGAGTTTTAGGACAGGAGATTCAGGGCATGAGTTCAGGGCATGAGTTTCAGGGCAGGAGTTTCAGTGCATGAGTTTCAGGGCAGGAGTTTCTGGGTATGTGATTTAGGGCATGAGTTTCAGGGTATGTGATTTAGGGCATGAGTTTCAGGGCATGAGATTCAGGGCTTGAGTTTCAGGGCATGAGGTTCAGGGCATGAGTTTCAGGTCATGAGATTCAGGGCATGAGTTTCAGTCCAGGAACTTGAGGGCATGAGATTCAGTGCACGAGTTTCAGAGCATGAGATTCAGGGCATGAGATTCAGGGCATGATTTTCAGGGGCAGGAGATTCAGGGCAGGTGTTTCAGTGCAGGAGTTTCAGGGCATGAGATTCAGGGCATGAGATTCAGGGCATGAGTTTCAGGACAGGAGATTCAGGGCATGAGTTTCAGGACATGAGTTTCAGGGCATGAGTTTCAGGGCAGGAGTTTCAGGGCATGTGATTCAGGGCGTGAGTTTCAGGATATGAGATTCATGGCATGAGTTTCAGTGCAGGAGTTTCAGGGCATGAGATTCAGAGCATGAGTTTCAGGGTAGGTGATTCAGGGCAGGAGTTTCAGGACATGAGATTCAGGGCATGAGTTTCAGTGCAGGAACTTGAGGTCATGAGATTCAGTGCACGAGTTTCAGAGCATGAGATTCAGGGCATGAGATTCAGGGCATGAGTTTCAGGGCAGGAGATTCAGGGCAGGTGTTTCACTGCAAGAGTTTCAGGGCATGAGATTCAGGGCATGAGATTCAGGGCATGAGATTAGTACAGGAGATTCAGTGCATGAGTTTCAGGGCATGAGTTTCAGTGCATGAGTTTCAGGGCAGGAGTTTCTGGGTATGTGATTTAGGGCATGGAGTTTCAGGACATGAGATTCAGGGCTTGAGTTTCAGGGCATGAGATTCAGGGCATGAGTTTCAGGTCATGAGATTCAGGGCATGAGTTTCAGTCCAGGAACTTGAGGGCATGAGATTCAGTGCATGAGTTTCAGAGCATGAGATTCAGGGCATGAAATTCAGGGCATGATTTCAGGGCAGGAGATTCAGGGCAGGTGTTTCAGTGCAGGACTTTCAGGGCATGAGATTCAGGGCATGAGATTCAGGGCTTGAGTTTAAGGGCATGAGTTTCAGGGCATAAGTTTCAGGACATGAGTTTCAGGGAATGAGACTCAGGACATGAGTTTCAGGGCATGAGGTTTCAGGGTAGGTGATTCAGTGCATGAGATTCAGGGCATGAGTTTTAGGACAGGAGATTCAGGGCATGAGTTTCAGGGCATGAGTTTCAGGGCATGAGTTTCAGGGCAGGAGTTTTAGGGCATGAGTTTCAGGGAATGAGATTCAGGGCTTGAGTTTCAGGGCATGAGGTTCAGGCATGAGTTTCAGGTCATGAGATTCAGGGCATGAGTTTCAGTCCAGGAACTTGAGGGCATGAGATTCAGTGCATGAGTTTCAGAGCATGAGATTCAGGGCATGATTTTCAGGGCAGGAGATTCAGGGCAGGTGTTTCAGTGCAGGAGTTTCAGGGCATGAGATTCAGGGCATGAGATTCAGGGCATGAGTTTCAGGACAGGAGATTCAGGGCATGAGTTTCAGGGCATGAGTTTCAGGGCAGGAGATTCAGGGCATGTGATTCAGGGCGTGAGTTTCAGGATATGAGATTCATGGCATGAGTTTCAGTGCAGGAGTTTCAGGGCATGAGATTCAGGGCATGAGTTTTAGGACAGGAGATTCAGGGCATGAGTTTCAGGGCATGAGTTTCAGGGCAGGAGTTTCAGGGCAGGAGTTGTAGGACATGAGTTTCAGTGCATGAGTTTCAGGGCAGGAGTTTCAGGGTATGTGATTTAGGGCATGAGTTTCAGGGCATGAGATTCAGGGCTTGAGTTTCAGGGCATGAGGTTCAGGGCATGAGTTTCAGGTCATGAGATTCAGGGCATGAGTTTCAGTTCCAGGAACTTGAGGGCATGAGATTCAGTGCATGAGTTTCAGAGCATGAGATTCAGGGCATGAGATTCAGTGCATGATTTTCAGGGCAGGAGATTCAGAGCAGGTGTTTCAGTGCAGGAGTTTCAGGGCATGAGATTCAGGGCATGAGATTCAGGGCATGAGTTTCAGGCATGAGTTTCAGGGCAGGAGTTTCAGAGCATGTGATTCAGGGCGTGAGTTTCAGGATATGAGATTCAGAGCATGTGATTCAGGGCGTGAGTTTCAGGATATGAGATTCATTGCATGAGTTTCAGTGCAGGAGTTTCAGGGCATGAGATTCAGGGCTTGAATTTCAGTGCATGAGTTTGAGGGCAGGAGTTTCAAGGCATGAGATTCAGGGCATGAGTTTCAGTGCATGAGTTTGAGGGAAGGAGTTTCAGGGCATGAGATTCAGGGCATGAGTTTCAGGGCATGAGATCAGGGCAGGTATTTCAGGGCATGTAATTCAGGGCATGAGATTCTGGGCATATGATTCAGGGCAGGAGTTTTAGGGCATGTGATTCAGGGCATGAGTTTCAGTGCATGAGTTTCAGGGCAGGAGTTTCAGGGTGTGTGATTTAGGGCATGAGTTTCAGGGCATGAGATTCAGGGCTTGAGTTTCAGGGCATGAGGTTCAGGGCATGAGTTTCAGGGCATGAGATTCAGGGCATGAGTTTCAGTGCAGAACTTGAGGGCATGAGATTCAGTGCACGAGTTTCAGAGCATGAGATTCAGGCATGAGATTCAGGGGCATGATTTTCAGGGCAGGAGATTCAGGGCAGCTGTTTCAGTGCAGGAGTTTCAGGGGCATGAGATTCAGGGCATGAGATTCAGGGCATGAGTTTCAGGACAGGAGATTCAGGGGATGAGTTTCAGGACATGAGTTTCAGGGCATGTGATACAGGGCGTGAGTTTCAGAATATGAGATTCATGGCATGAGTTTCAGTGCAGGAGTTTCAGGGCATGAGATTCAGGGCATGAGTTTCAGGGTAGGTGATTCAGGGCAGGAGTTTCAGGACATGAGATTCAGGGCATGAGTTTCAGTGCAGGAACTTGAGGTCATGAGATTCAGTGCAACGACTTTCAGAGCGTGAGATTCAGGGCATGAGATTCAGGGCATGAGTTTTAGGACAGGAGATTCAGGGCATGAATTTCAGGGCATGAGTTTCAGGGCATGAGTTTCAGTGCAGGAGTTTCAGCGCATGAGATTCAGGGCATGAGTTTCAGTGTAGGTGATTCAGGGCATGAGATTCAGGGCATGAGTTTTAGGACAGGAGATTCAGGGCAATGAGTTTCAGGGCATGAGTTTCAGGGCATGAGTTTCAGGGCAGGAGTTTTAGGGCATGAGTTTCAGGGAATGAGATTCAGGGCTTGAGTTTCAGGGCATGAGGTTCAGGGCATGAGTTTGAGGTCATGAGATTCAGGGCATGAGTTTCAGTCCAGGAACTTGAGGGCATGAGATTCAGTGCATGAGTTTCAGAGCATGAGATTCAGGGCATGATTTTCAGGGCAGGAGATTCAGGGCAGGTGTTTCAGTGCAGGAGTTTCAGGGCATGAGATTCAGGGCATGAGATTCAGGGCATGAGTTTCAGGACAGGAGATTCAGGGCATGAGTTTCAGGGCATGAGCTTCAGGGCAGGAGATTCAGGGCATGTGATTCAGGGCGTGAGTTTCAGGATATGAGATTCATGGCATGAGTTTCAGTGCAGGAGTTTCAGGGCATGAGATTCAGGGCATGAGTTTTAGGACAGGAGATTCAGGGCATGAGTTTCAGGGCATGAGTTTCAGGGCAGGAGTTTCAGGGCAGGAGTTGTAGGACATGAGTTTCAGTGCATGAGTTTCAGGGCAGGAGTTTCAGGGTATGTGATTTAGGGCATGAGTTTCAGGGCATGAGATTCAGGGCTTGAGTTTCAGGGCATGAGGTTCAGGGCATGAGTTTCAGGTCATGAGATTCAGGGCATGAGTTTCAGTCCAGGAACTTGAGGGCATGAGATTCACTGCATGAGTTTCAGAGCATGAGATTCAGGGCATGAGATTCAGTGCATGATTTTCAGGGCAGGAGATTCAGAGCAGGTGTTTCAGTGCAGGAGGTTCAGGGCATGAGATTCAGGGCATGAGATTCAGGGCATGAGTTTCAGGGCATGAGTTTCAGGGCAGGAGTTTCAGAGCATGTGATTCAGGGCGTGAGTTTCAGGATATGAGATTCAGAGCATGTGATTCAGGGCGTGAGTTTCAGGATATGAGATTCATTGCATGAGTTTCAGTGCAGGAGTTTCAGGGCATGAGATTCAGGGCATGAGTTTCAGTGCATGAGTTTGAGGGCAGGAGTTTCAAGGCATGAGATTCAGGGCATGAGTTTCAGTGCATGAGTTTGAGGGAAGGAGTTTCAGGGCATGAGATTCAGGGCATGAGTTTCAGGGCATGAGATCAGGGCAGGTATTTCAGGGCATGTAATTCAGGGCATGAGATTCTGGGCATATGATTCAGGGCAGGAGTTTTAGGGCATGTGATTCAGGGCATGAGTTTCAGTGCATGAGTTTCAGGGCAGGAGTTTCAGGGTGTGTGATTTAGGGCATGAGTTTCAGGGCATGAGATTCAGGGCTTGAGTTTCAGGGCATGAGGTTCAGGGCATGAGTTTCAGGGCATGAGATTCAGGGCATGAGTTTCAGTGCAGGAACTTGAGGGCATGAGATTCAGTGCACGAGTTTCAGAGCATGAGATTCAGGGCATGAGATTCAGGGCATGATTTTCAGGGCAGGAGATTCAGGGCAGGTGTTTCAGTGCAGGAGTTTCAGGGCATGAGATTCAGGGCATGAGATTCAGGGCATGAGTTTCAGGACAGGAGATTCAGGGGATGAATTTCAGGACATGAGTTTCAGGGCATGTGATACAGGGCGTGAGTTTCAGAATATGAGATTCATGGCATGAGTTTCAGTGCAGGAGTTTCAGGGCATGAGATTCAGGGCATGAGTTTCAGGGTAGGTGATTCAGGGCAGGAGTTTCAGGACATGAGATTCAGGGCATGAGTTTCAGTGCAGGAACTTGAGGTCATGAGTTTCAGTGCACGACTTTCAGAGCGTGAGATTCAGGGCATGAGATTCAGGGCATGAGTTTTAGGACAGGAGATTCAGGGCATGAGTTTCAGGGCATGAGTTTCAGGGCATGAGTTTCAGGGCAGGAGTTTTAGGGCATGAGTTTCAGGGAATGAGATTCAGGGCTTGAGTTTCAGGGCATGAGGTTCAGGGCATGATTTTCAGGTCATGAGATTCAGGGCATGAGTTTCAGTTCAGGAACTTGAGGGCATGAGATTCAGTGCATGAGTTTCAGAGCATGAGATTCAGGGCATGATTTTCAGGGCAGGAGATTCAGGGCAGGTGTTTCAGTGCAGGAGTTTCAGGGCATGAGATTCAGGGCATGAGATTCAGGGCATGAGTTTCAGGACAGGAGATTCAGGGCATGAGTTTCAGGGCATGAGTTTCAGGGCAGGAGTTTCAGGGCATGTGATTCAGGGCGTGAGTTTCAGGATATGAGATTCATGGCATGAGTTTCAGTGCAGGAGTTTCAGGGCATGAGATTCAGGGCATGAGTTTTAGGACAGGAGATTCAGGGCATGAGTTTCAGGGCATGAGTTTCAGGGCAGGAGTTTCAGGGCAGGAGTTGTAGGGCATGAGTTTCAGTGCATGAGTTTCAGGGCAGGAGTTTCAGGGTATGTGATTTAGGGCATGAGTTTCAGGGCATGAGATTCAGGGCTTGAGTTTCAGGGCATGAGGTTCAGGGCATGAGTTTCAGGTCATGAGATTCAGGGCATGAGTTTCAGTCCAGGAACTTGAGGGCATGAGATTCAGTGCATGAGTTTCAGAGCATGAGATTCAGGGCATGAGATTCAGTGCATGATTTTCAGGGCAGGAGATTCAGAGCAGGTGTTTCAGTGCAGGAGTTTCAGGGCATGAGATTCAGGGAATGAGATTCAGGGCATGAGTTTCAGGGCATGAGTTTCAGGGCAGGAGTTTCAGAGCATGTGATTCAGGGCGTGAGTTTCAGGATATGAGATTCAGAGCATGTGATTCAGGGCGTGAGTTTCAGGATATGAGATTCATTGCATGAGTTTCAGTGCAGGAGTTTCAGGGCATGAGATTCAGGGCATGACTTTCAGTGAATGAGTTTGGGGGCAGGAGTTTCAAGGCATGAGATTCAGGGCATGAGTTTCAGTGCATGAGTTTGAGGGAAGGAGTTTCAGGGCATGAGATTCAGGGCATGAGTTTCAGGGCATGAGATCAGGGCAGGTATTTCAGGGCATGTAATTCAGGGCATGAGATTCTGGGCATATGATTCAGGGCAGGAGTTTTAGGGCATGTGATTCAGGGCATGAGTTTCAGTGCATGAGTTTCAGGGCAGGAGTTTCAGGGTATGTGATTTAGGGCATGAGTTTCAGGGCATGAGATTCAGGGCTTGAGTTTCAGGGCAGGAGTTTTAGGGCATGAGTTTCAGGGAATGAGATTCAGGGCTTGAGTTTCAGGGCATGAGGTTCAGGGCATGATTTTCAGGTCATGAGATTCAGGGCATGAGTTTCAGTTCAGGAACTTGAGGGCATGAGATTCAGTGCATGAGTTTCAGAGCATGAGATTCAGGGCATGATTTTCAGGGCAGGAGATTCAGGGCAGGTGTTTCAGTGCAGGAGTTTCAGGGCATGAGATTCAGGGCATGAGATTCAGGGCATGAGTTTCAGGACAGGAGATTCAGGGCATGAGTTTCAGGGCATGAGTTTCAGGGCAGGAGTTTCAGGGCATGTGATTCAGGGCGTGAGTTTCAGGATATGAGATTCATGGCATGAGTTTCAGTGCAGGAGTTTCAGGGCATGAGATTCAGGGCATGAGTTTTAGGACAGGAGATTCAGGGCATGAGTTTCAGGGCATGAGTTTCAGGGCAGGAGTTTCAGGGCAGGAGTTGTAGGGCATGAGTTTCAGTGCATGAGTTTCAGGGCAGGAGTTTCAGGGTATGTGATTTAGGGCATGAGTTTCAGGGCATGAGATTCAGGGCTTGAGTTTCAGGGCATGAGGTTCAGGGCATGAGTTTCAGGTCATGAGATTCAGGGCATGAGTTTCAGTCCAGGAACTTGAGGGCATGAGATTCAGTGCATGAGTTTCAGAGCATGAGATTCAGGGCATGAGATTCAGTGCATGATTTTCAGGGCAGGAGATTCAGAGCAGGTGTTTCAGTGCAGGAGTTTCAGGGCATGAGATTCAGGGAATGAGATTCAGGGCATGAGTTTCAGGGCATGAGTTTCAGGGCAGGAGTTTCAGAGCATGTGATTCAGGGCGTGAGTTTCAGGATATGAGATTCAGAGCATGTGATTCAGGGCGTGAGTTTCAGGATATGAGATTCATTGCATGAGTTTCAGTGCAGGAGTTTCAGGGCATGAGATTCAGGGCATGAGTTTCAGTGCATGAGTTTGGGGGCAGGAGTTTCAAGGCATGAGATTCAGGGCATGAGTTTCAGTGCATGAGTTTGAGGGAAGGAGTTTCAGGGCATGAGATTCAGGGCATGAGTTTCAGGGCATGAGATCAGGGCAGGTATTTCAGGGCATGTAATTCAGGGCATGAGATTCTGGGCATATGATTCAGGGCAGGAGTTTTAGGGCATGTGATTCAGGGCATGAGTTTCAGTGCATGAGTTTCAGGGCAGGAGTTTCAGGGTATGTGATTTAGGGCATGAGTTTCAGGGCATGAGATTCAGGGCTTGAGTTTCAGGGCATGAGGTTCAGGGCATGAGTTTCAGGGCATGAGATTCAGGGCATGAGTTTCAGTGCAGGAACTTGAGGGCATGAGATTCTGTGCACGAGTTTCAGAGCATGAGATTCAGGGCATGAGATTCAGGGCATGATTTTCAGGGCAGGAGATTCAGGGCAGGTGTTTCAGTGCAGGAGTTTCAGGGCATGAGATTCAGGGCATGAGATTCAGGGCATGAGTTTCAGGACAGGAGATTCAGGGCATGAGTTTCAGGACATGAGTTTCAGGGCATGAGTTTCAGGGCGGGAGTTTCAGGGCATGTGATTCAGGGCGTGAGTTTCAGGATATGAGATTCATGGCATGAGTTTCAGTGCAGGAGTTTCAGGGCATGAGATTCAGAGCATGAGTTTCAGGGTAGGTGATTCAGGGCAGGAGTTTCAGGACATGAGATTCAGGGCATGAGTTTCAGTGCAGGAACTTGAGGTCATGAGATTCAGTGCACGAGTTTCAGAGCATGAGATTCAGGGCATAAGATTCAGGGCATGAGTTTCAGGGCAGGAGATTCAGGGCAGGTGTTTCACTGCAAGAGTTTCAGGGCATGAGATTCAGGGCATGAGATTCAGGGCATGAGATTCAGTACAGGAGATTCAGTGCATGAGTTTCAGGGCATGAGTTTCAGGGCAGGAGTTGTAGGGCATGTGATTCAGGGCATGAGTTTCAGTGCATGAGTTTCAGGGCAGGAGTTTCTGGGTATGTGATTTAGGGCATGAGTTTCAGGGTATGTGATTTAGGGCATGAGTTTCAGGGCATGAGATTCAGGGCTTGAGTTTCAGGGCATGAGGTTCAGGGCATGAGTTTCAGGTCATGAGATTCAGGGCATGAGTTTCAGTCCAGGAACTTGAGGGCATGAGATTCAGTGCACGAGTTTCAGAGCATGAGATTCAGGGCATGAGATTCAGGGCATGATTTTCAGGGCAGGAGATTCAGGGCAGGTGTTTCAGTGCAGGAGTTTCAGGGCATGAGATTCAGGGCATGAGATTCAGGGCATGAGTTTCAGGACAGGAGATTCAGGGCATGAGTTTCAGGACATGAGTTTCAGGGCATGAGTTTCAGGGCAGGAGTTTCAGGGCATGTGATTCAGGGCGTGAGTTTCAGGATATGAGATTCATGGCATGAGTTTCAGTGCAGGAGTTTCAGGGCATGAGATTCAGAGCATGAGTTTCAGGGTAGGTGATTCAGGGCAGGAGTTTCAGGACATGAGATTCAGGGCATGAGTTTCAGTGCAGGAACTTGAGGTCATGAGATTCAGTGCACGAGTTTCAGAGCATGAGATTCAGGGCATGAGATTCAGGGCATGAGTTTCAGGGCAGGAGATTCAGGGCAGGTGTTTCACTGCAAGAGTTTCAGGGCATGAGATTCAGGGCATGAGATTCAGGGCATGAGATTTAGTACAGGAGATTCAGTGCATGAGTTTCAGGGCATGAGTTTCAGTGCATGAGTTTCAGGGCAGGAGTTTCTGGGTATGTGATTTAGGGCATGAGTTTCAGGGCATGAGATTCAGGGCTTGAGTTTCAGGGCATGAGATTCAGGGCATGAGTTTCAGGTCATGAGATTCAGGGCATGAGTTTCAGTCCAGGAACTTGAGGGCATGAGATTCAGTGCATGAGTTTCAGAGCATGAGATTCAGGGCATGAAATTCAGGGCATGATTTTCAGGGCAGGAGATTCAGGGCAGGTGTTTCAGTGCAGGACTTTCAGGGCATGAGATTCAGGGCATGAGATTCAGGGCTTGAGTTTAAGGGCATGAGTTTCAGGGCATAAGTTTCAGGACATGAGTTTCAGGGAATGAGACTCAGGACATGAGTTTCAGGGCATGAGTTTCAGGGTAGGTGATTCAGGGCATGAGATTCAGGGCATGAGTTTTAGGACAGGAGATTCAGGGCATGAGTTTCAGGGCATGAGTTTCAGGGCATGAGTTTCAGGGCAGGAGTTTTAGGGCATGAGTTTCAGGGAATGAGATTCAGGGCTTGAGTTTCAGGGCATGAGGTTCAGGGCATGAGTTTCAGGTCATGAGATTCAGGGCATGAGTTTCAGTCCAGGAACTTGAGGGCATGAGATTCAGTGCATGAGTTTCAGAGCATGAGATTCAGGGCATGATTTTCAGGGCAGGAGATTCAGGGCAGGTGTTTCAGTGCAGGAGTTTCAGGGCATGAGATTCAGGGCATGAGATTCAGGGCATGAGTTTCAGGACAGGAGATTCAGGGCATGAGTTTCAGGGCATGAGTTTCAGGGCAGGAGATTCAGGGCATGTGATTCAGGGCGTGAGTTTCAGGATATGAGATTCATGGCATGAGTTTCAGTGCAGGAGTTTCAGGGCATGAGATTCAGGGCATGAGTTTTAGGACAGGAGATTCAGGGCATGAGTTTCAGGGCATGAGTTTCAGGGCAGGAGTTTCAGGGCAGGAGTTGTAGGACATGAGTTTCAGTGCATGAGTTTCAGGGCAGGAGTTTCAGGGTATGTGATTTAGGGCATGAGTTTCAGGGCATGAGATTCAGGGCTTGAGTTTCAGGGCATGAGGTTCAGGGCATGAGTTTCAGGTCATGAGATTCAGGGCATGAGTTTCAGTCCAGGAACTTGAGGGCATGAGATTCAGTGCATGAGTTTCAGAGCATGAGATTCAGGGCATGAGATTCAGTGAATGATTTTCAGGGCAGGAGATTCAGAGCAGGTGTTTCAGTGCAGGAGTTTCAGGGCATGAGATTCAGGGCATGAGATTCAGGGCATGAGTTTCAGGGCATGAGTTTCAGGGCAGGAGTTTCAGAGCATGTGATTCAGGGCGTGAGTTTCAGGATATGAGATTCAGAGCATGTGATTCAGGGCGTGAGTTTCAGGATATGAGATTCATTGCATGAGTTTCAGTGCAGGAGTTTCAGGGCATGAGATTCAGGGCATGAGTTTCAGTGCATGAGTTTGAGGGCTGGAGTTTCAAGGCATGAGATTCAGGGCATGAGTTTCTGTGCATGAGATCAGGGCAGGTATTTCAGGGCATGTAATTCAGGGCATGAGATTCTGGGCATATGATTCAGGGCAGGAGTTTTAGGGCATGTGATTCAGGGCATGAGTTTCAGTGCATGAGTTTCAGGGCAGGAGTTTCAGGGTGTGTGATTTAGGGCATGAGTTTCAGGGCATGAGATTCAGGGCTTGAGTTTCAGGGCATGAGGTTCAGGGCATGAGTTTCAGGGCATGAGATTCAGGGCATGAGTTTCAGTGCAGGAACTTGAGGGCATGAGATTCAGTGCACGAGTTTCAGAGCATGAGATTCAGGGCATGAGATTCAGGGCATGATTTTCAGGGCAGGAGATTCAGGGCAGGTGTTTCAGTGCAGGAGTTTCAGGGCATGAGATTCAGGGCATGAGATTCAGGGCGTGAGTTTCAGAATATGAGATTCATGGCATGAGTTTCAGTGCAGGAGTTTCAGGGCATGAGATTCAGGGCATGAGTTTCAGGGTAGGTGATTCAGGGCAGGAGTTTCAGGACATGAGATTCAGGGCATGAGTTTCAGTGCAGGAACTTGAGGTCATGAGATTCAGTGCACGACTTTCAGAGCGTGAGATTCAGGGCATGAGATTCAGGGCATGAGTTTTAGGACAGGAGATTCAGGGCATGAATTTCAGGGCATGAGTTTCAGGGCATGAGTTTCAGGGCAGGAGTTTTAGGGCATGAGTTTCAGGGAATGAGATTCAGGGCTTGAGTTTCAGGGCATGAGGTTCAGGGCATGATTTTCAGGTCATGAGATTCAGGGCATGAGTTTCAGTTCAGGAACTTGAGGGCATGAGATTCAGTGCATGAGTTTCAGAGCATGAGATTCAGGGCATGATTTTCAGGGCAGGAGATTCAGGGCAGGTGTTTCAGTGCAGGAGTTTCAGGGCATGAGATTCAGGGCATGAGATTCAGGGCATGAGTTTCAGGACAGGAGATTCAGGGCATGAGTTTCATGGCATGAGTTTCAGTGCAGGAGTTTCAGGGCATGAGATTCAGGGCATGAGTTTTAGGACAGGAGATTCAGGGCATGAGTTTCAGGGCATGAGTTTCAGGGCAGGAGTTTCAGGGCAGGAGTTGTAGGGCATGAGTTTCAGTGCATGAGTTTCAGGGCAGGAGTTTCAGGGTATGTGATTTAGGGCATGAGTTTCAGGGCATGAGATTCAGGGCTTGAGTTTCAGGGCATGAGGTTCAGGGCATGAGTTTCAGGTCATGAGATTCAGGGCATGAGTTTCAGTCCAGGAACTTGAGGGCATGAGATTCAGTGCATGAGTTTCAGAGCATGAGATTCAGGGCATGAGATTCAGTGCATGATTTTCAGGGCAGGAGATTCAGAGCAGGTGTTTCAGTGCAGGAGTTTCAGGGCATGAGATTCAGGGAATGAGATTCAGTGCATGAGTTTCAGGGCATGAGTTTCAGGGCAGGAGTTTCAGAGCATGTGATTCAGGGCGTGAGTTTCAGGATATGAGATTCAGAGCATGTGATTCAGGGCGTGAGTTTCAGGATATGAGATTCATTGCATGAGTTTCAGTGCAGGAGTTTCAGGGCATGAGATTCAGGGCATGAGTTTCAGTGCATGAGTTTGAGGGCAGGAGTTTCAAGGCATGAGATTCAGGGCATGAGTTTCAGTGCATGAGTTTGAGGGAAGGAGTTTCAGGGCATGAGATTCAGGGCATGAGTTTCAGGGCATGAGATCAGGGCAGGTATTTCAGGGCATGTAATTCAGGGCATGAGATTCTGGGCATATGATTCAGGGCAGGAGTTTTAGGGCATGTGATTCAGGGCATGAGTTTCAGTGCATGAGTTTCAGGGCAGGAGTTTCAGGGTATGTGATTTAGGGCATGAGTTTCAGGGCATGAGATTCAGGGCTTGAGTTTCAGGGCATGAGGTTCAGGGCATGAGTTTCAGGGCATGAGATTCAGGGCATGAGTTTCAGTGCAGGAACTTGAGGGCATGAGATTCTGTGCACGAGTTTCAGAGCATGAGATTCAGGGCATGAGATTCAGGGCATGATTTTCAGGGCAGGAGATTCAGGGCAGGTGTTTCAGTGCAGGAGTTTCAGGGCATGAGATTCAGGGCATGAGTTTCAGGACAGGAGATTCAGGGCATGAGTTTCAGGACATGAGTTTCAGGGCATGAGTTTCAGGGCAGGAGTTTCAGGGCATGTGATTCAGGGCGTGAGTTTCAGGATATGAGATTCATGGCATGAGTTTCAGTGCAGGAGTTTCAGGGCATGAGATTCAGAGCATGAGTTTCAGGGTAGGTGATTCAGGGCAGGAGTTTCAGGACATGAGATTCAGGGCATGAGTTTCAGTGCAGGAACTTGAGGTCATGAGATTCAGTGCACGAGTTTCAGAGCATGAGATTCAGGGCATGAGATTCAGGGCATGAGTTTCAGGGCAGGAGATTCAGGGCAGGTGTTTCACTGCAAGAGTTTCAGGGCATGAGATTCAGGGCATGAGATTCAGGGCATGAGATTCAGTACAGGAGATTCAGTGCATGAGTTTCAGGGCATGAGTTTCAGGGCAGGAGTTGTAGGGCATGTGATTCAGGGCATGAGTTTCAGTGCATGAGTTTCAGGGCAGGAGTTTCTGGGTATGTGATTTAGGGCATGAGTTTCAGGGTATGTGATTTAGGGCATGAGTTTCAGGGCATGAGATTCAGGGCTTGAGTTTCAGGGCATGAGGTTCAGGGCATGAGTTTCAGGTCATGAGATTCAGGGCATGAGTTTCAGTCCAGGAACTTGAGGGCATGAGATTCAGTGCACGAGTTTCAGAGCATGAGATTCAGGGCATGAGATTCAGGGCATGATTTTCAGGGCAGGAGATTCAGGGCAGGTGTTTCAGTGCAGGAGTTTCAGGGCATGAGATTCAGGGCATGAGATTCAGGGCATGAGTTTCAGGACAGGAGATTCAGGGCATGAGTTTCAGGACATGAGTTTCAGGGCATGAGTTTCAGGGCAGGAGTTTCAGGGCATGTGATTCAGGGCGTGAGTTTCAGGATATGAGATTCATGGCATGAGTTTCAGTGCAGGAGTTTCAGGGCATGAGATTCAGAGCATGAGTTTCAGGGTAGGTGATTCAGGGCAGGAGTTTCAGGACATGAGATTCAGGGCATGAGTTTCAGTGCAGGAACTTGAGGTCATGAGATTCAGTGCACGAGTTTCAGAGCATGAGATTCAGGGCATGAGATTCAGGGCATGAGTTTCAGGGCAGGAGATTCAGGGCAGGTGTTTCACTGCAAGAGTTTCAGGGCATGAGATTCAGGGCATGAGATTCAGGGCATGAGATTTAGTACAGGAGATTCAGTGCATGAGTTTCAGGGCATGAGTTTCAGTGCATGAGTTTCAGGGCAGGAGTTTCTGGGTATGTGATTTAGGGCATGAGTTTCAGGGCATGAGATTCAGGGCTTGAGTTTCAGGGCATGAGATTCAGGGCATGAGTTTCAGGTCATGAGATTCAGGGCATGAGTTTCAGTCCAGGAACTTGAGGGCATGAGATTCAGTGCATGAGTTTCAGAGCATGAGATTCAGGGCATGAAATTCAGGGCATGATTTTCAGGGCAGGAGATTCAGGGCAGGTGTTTCAGTGCAGGACTTTCAGGGCATGAGATTCAGGGCATGAGATTCAGGGCTTGAGTTTAAGGGCATGAGTTTCAGGGCATAAGTTTCAGGACATGAGTTTCAGGGAATGAGACTCAGGACATGAGTTTCAGGGCATGAGTTTCAGTGCAGGAACTTGAGGGCATGAGATTCAGGGCATGAGTTTCAGGAGAGGAGATTCAGGGCATGAGTTTCAGGGCATGAGTTTCAGGGCATGAGTTTCAGGGCAGAAGTTTCAGGGCATGTAATTCAGGGCGTGAGTTTCAGGATATGAGATTCATGGCAAGAGTTTCAGTGCAGGAGTTTGAGGGCAGGAGTTTCAAGGCATGAGATTCAGGGCATGAGTTTCAGTGCATGAGTTTGAGGGCAGGAGTTTCAGGGCATGAGATTCAGGGCATGAGTTTCAGGGCATGAGATTCAGGGCAGGTATTTCAGGGCATGTAATTCAGGGCATGAGTTTCTGGGCAGATGATTCAGGGCAGGAGTTTTAGGGCATGTGATTCAGGGCATGAGTTTCAGTGCATGAGTTTCAGGGCAGGAGTTTCAGGGTATGTGATTTAGGGCATGAGTTTCAGGGCATGAGGTTCAGGGCATGAGTTTCAGGGCATGAGATTCAGGGCATGAGATTCAGTGCAGGAACTTGAGGGCATGAGATTCAGTGCACGAGTTTCAGGGCAGGAGTTTCAGTGCAGGAACTTGAGGTCATGAGATTCAGTGCACGAGTTTCAGAGCATGAGATTCAGGGCATGAGATTCAGTGCACGAGTTTCAGAGCATGAGATTCAGGGCATGAGATTCAGGGCATGAGTTTCAGGGCAGGAGATTCAGGGCAGGTGTTTCACTGCAAGAGTTTCAGGGCATGAGATTCAGGGCATGTGATTCAGGGCATGAGTTTCAGTGCATGAGTTTCAGGGCAGGAGTTTCCGGGTATGTGATTTAGGGCATGAGTTTCAGGGCATGAGATTCAGGGCTTGAGTTTCAGGGCATGAGGTTCAGGGCATGAGTTTCAGGTCATGAGATTCAGGGCATGAGTTTCAGTCCAGGAACTTGAGGGCATGAGATTCAGGGCATGAGATTCAGGGCATGAGTTTAAGGGCATGAGTTTCAGGGCATAAGTTTCAGGACATGAGTTTCAGGGAATGAGATTCAGGACTTGAGTTTCAGGGCATGAGTTTCAGTGCAGGAGTTTCAGGGCATGAGATTCAGGGCATGAGTTTCAGGGCATGAGATTCAGGACAGCAGTTTCAAGGCATGAGATTCAGGGCATGAGTTTCAGTGCATGAGTTTGAGGGCAGGAGTTTCAAGGCATGAGATTCAGGGCATGAGTTTCAGTGCATGAGTTTGAGGGCAGGAGTTTCAGGGCAGGTATTTCAGGGCATGTAATTCAGGGCATCAGTTTCTGGGCAGATGATTCAGGCCAGGAGTTTTAGGGCATGTGATTCAGGGCATGAGTTTCAGTGCATGAGGTTCAGGGCATGAGTTTCAGGGCAGGAGATTCAGGGCATGAGTTTCAGTGCAGGAACTTGAGGGCATGAGATTCAGTGCACGAGTTTCAGAGCATGAGATTCAGGGCATGAGATTCAGGGCATGATTTTCAGGGCAGGAGATTCAGGGCAGGTGTTTCAGGGCATGAGATTCAGGGCATGAGTTTCAGGGCAGGAGATTCAGGGCATGAGTTTCAGGGCATGAGTTTCAGGGCAGGAGTTTCAGGGCATGTGATACAGGGCGTGAGTTTCAGGATATGAGATTCATGGCATGAGTTTCAGTGCAGGAGTTTCAGGGCATGAGATTCAGGGCATGAGTTTCAGGGTAGGTGATTCAGGGCAGGAGTTTCAGGACATGAGATTCAGGGCATGAGTTTCAGTGCAGGAACTTGAGGTCATGAGATTCAGTGCACGACTTTCAGAGCGTGAGATTCAGGGCATGAGATTCAGGGCATGAGTTTTAGGACAGGAGATTCAGGGCATGAGTTTCAGGGCATGAGTTTCAGGGCATGAGTTTCAGGGCAGGAGTTTTAGGGCATGTGTTTCAGGGAATGAGATTCAGGGCTTGAGTTTCAGGGCATGAGGTTCAGGGCATGAGTTTCAGGTCATGAGATTCAGGGCATGAGTTTCAGTCCAGGAACTTGAGGGCATGAGATTCAGTGCATGAGTTTCAGAGCATGAGATTCAGGGCATGATTTTCAGGGCAGGAGATTCAGGGCAGGTGTTTCAGTGCAGGAGTTTCAGGGCATGAGATTCAGGGCATGAGATTCAGGGCATGAGTTTCAGGACAGGAGATTCAGGGCATGAGTTTCAGGGCATGAGTTTCAGGGCAGGAGTTTCAGGGCATGTGATTCAGGGCGTGAGTTTCAGGATATGAGATTCATGGCATGAGTTTCAGTGCAGGAGTTTCAGGGCATGAGATTCAGGGCATGAGTTTTAGGACAGGAGATTCAGGGCATGAGTTTCAGGGCATGAGTTTCAGGGCAGGAGTTTCAGGGCAGGAGTTGTAAGGCATGAGTTTCAGTGCATGAGTTTCAGGGCAGGAGTTTCAGGGTATGTGATTTAGGGCATGAGTTTCAGGGCATGAGATTCAGGGCTTGAGTTTCAGTCCAGGAACTTGAGGGCATGAGATTCAGTGCATGAGTTTCAGAGCATGAGATTCAGGGCATGAGATTCAGTGCATGATTTTCAGGGCAGGAGATTCAGAGCAGGTGTTTCAGTGCAGGAGTTTCAGGGCATGAGATTCAGGGCATGAGATTCAGGGCATGAGTTTCAGGGCATGAGTTTCAGGGCATGAGTTTCAGTGCATGAGTTTGAGGGCAGGAGTTTCAAGGCATGAGATTCAGGGCATGAGTTTCAGTGCATGAGTTTGAGGGAAGGAGTTTCAGGGCATGAGATTCAGGGCATGAGTTTCAGGGCATGAGATCAGGGCAGGTATTTCAGGGCATGTAATTCAGGGCATGAGATTCTGGGCATATGATTCAGGGCAGGAGTTTTAGGGCATGTGATTCAGGGCATGAGTTTCAGTGCATGAGTTTCAGGGCAGGAGTTTCAGGGTATGTGATTTAGGGCATGAGTTTCAGGGCATGAGATTCAGGGCTTGAGTTTCAGGGCATGAGGTTCAGGGCATGAGTTTCAGGGCATGAGATTCAGGGCATGAGTTTCAGTGCTGGAACTTGAGGGCATTAGATTCTGTGCACGAGTTTCAGAGCATGAGATTCAGGGCATGAGATTCAGGGCATGATTTTCAGGGCAGGAGATTCAGGGCAGGTGTTTCAGTGCAGGAGTTTCAGGGCATGAGATTCAGGGCATGAGATTCAGGGCATGAGTTTCAGGGCAGGAGATTCAGGGCAGGTGTTTCACTGCAAGAGTTTCAGGGCATGAGATTCAGGGCATGAGATTCAGGGCATGAGATTTAGTACAGGAGATTCAGTGCATGAGTTTCAGGGCATGAGTTTCAGGGCAGGAGTTGTAGGGCATGTGATTCAGGGCATGAGTTTCAGTGCATGAGTTTCAGGGCAGGAGTTTCTGGGTATGTGATTTAGGGCATGAGTTTCAGGGTATGTGATTTAGGGCATGAGTTTCAGGGCATGAGATTCAGGGCTTGAGTTTCAGGGCATGAGGTTCAGGGCATGAGTTTCAGGTCATGAGATTCAGGGCATGAGTTTCAGTCCAGGAACTTGAGGGCATGAGATTCAGTGCACGAGTTTCAGAGCATGAGATTCAGGACATGAGATTCAGGGCATGATTTTCAGGGCAGGAGATTCAGGGCAGGTGTTACAGTGCAGGAGTTTCAGGGCATGAGATTCAGGGCATGAGATTCAGGGCATGAGTTTCAGGACAGGAGATTCAGGGCATGAGTTTCAGGACATGAGTTTCAGGGCATGAGTTTCAGGGCAGGAGTTTCAGGGCATGTGATTCAGGGCGTGAGTTTCAGGATATGAGATTCATGGCATGAGTTTCAGTGCAGGAGTTTCAGGGCATGAGATTCAGAGCATGAGTTTCAGGGTAGGTGATTCAGGGCAGGAGTTTCAGGACATGAGATTCAGGGCATGAGTTTCAGTGCAGGAACTTGAGGTCATGAGATTCAGTGCACGAGTTTCAGAGCATGAGATTCAGGGCATGAGATTCAGGGCATGAGTTTCAGGGCAGGAGATTCAGGGCAGGTGTTTCACTGCAAGAGTTTCAGGGCATGAGATTCAGGGCATGAGATTCAGGGCATGAGATTTAGTACAGGAGATTCAGTGCATGAGTTTCAGGGCATGAGTTTCAGTGCATGAGTTTCAGGGCAGGAGATTCTGGCTATGTGATTTAGGGCATGAGTTTCAGGGCATGAGATTCAGGGCTTGAGTTTCAGGGCATGAGATTCAGGGCATGAGTTTCAGGTCATGAGATTCAGGGCATGAGTTTCAGTCCAGGAACTTGAGGGCATGAGATTCAGTGCATGAGTTTCAGAGCATGAGATTCAGGGCATGAAATTCAGGGCATGATTTTCAGGGCAGGAGATTCAGGGCAGGTGTTTCAGTGCAGGACTTTCAGGGCATGAGATTCAGGGCATGAGATTCAGGGCTTGAGTTTAAGGGCATGAGTTTCAGGGCATAAGTTTCAGGACATGAGTTTCAGGGAATGAGACTCAGGACATGAGTTTCAGGGCATGAGTTTCAGTGCAGGAACTTGAGGGCATGAGATTCAGGGCATGAGTTTCAGGACAGGAGATTCAGGGCATGAGTTTCAGGGCATGAGTTTCAGGGCATGAGTTTCAGGGCAGAAGTTTCAGGGCATGTAATTCAGGGCGTGAGTTTCAGGATATGAGATTCATGGCAAGAGTTTCAGTGCAGGAGTTTGAGGGCAGGAGTTTCAAGGCATGAGTTTCAGTGCAGGAACTTGAGGGCATGAGATTCAGGGCATGAGTTTCAGTGCATGAGTTTGAGGGCAGGAGTTTCAGGGCATGAGATTCAGGGCATGAGTTTCAGGGCATGAGATTCAGGGCAGGTATTTCAGGGCATGTAATTCAGGGCATGAGTTTCTGGGCAGATGATTCAGGGCAGGAGTTTTAGGGCATGTGATTCAGAGCATGAGTTTCAGGGTAGGTGATTCAAGGCAGGAGTTTCAGGACATGAGATTCAGGGCATGAGTTTCAGTGCAGGAACTTGAGGTCATGAGATTCAGTGCACGAGTTTCAGAGCATGAGATTCAGGGCATGAGATTCAGGGCATGAGTTTCAGGGCAGGAGATTCAGGGCAGGTGTTTCACTGCAAGAGTTTCAGGGCATGAGATTCAGGGCATGAGATTCAGGGCATGAGATTTAGTACAGGAGATTCAGTGCATGAGTTTCAGGGCATGAGTTTCAGGGCAGGAGTTGTAGGGCATGTGATTCAGGGCATGAGTTTCAGTGCATGAGTTTCAGGGCAGGAGTTTCTGGGTATGTGATTTAGGGCATGAGTTTCAGGGTATGTGATTTAGGGCATGAGTTTCAGGGCATGAGATTCAGGGCTTGAGTTTCAGGGCATGAGGTTCAGGGCATGAGTTTCAGGTCATGAGATTCAGGGCATGAGTTTCAGTCCAGGAACTTGAGGGCATGAGATGCAGTGCACGAGTTTCAGAGCATGAGATTCAGGGCATGAGATTCAGGGCATGATTTTCAGGGCAGGAGATTCAGGGCAGGTGTTTCAGTGCAGGAGTTTCAGGGCATGAGATTCAGGGCATGAGATTCAGGGCATGAGTTTCAGGACAGGAGATTCAGGGCATGAGTTTCAGGACATGAGTTTCAGGGCATGAGTTTCAGGGCAGGAGTTTCAGGGCATGTGATTCAGGGCGTGAGTTTCAGGATGTGAGATTCATGGCATGAGTTTCAGTGCAGGAGTTTCAGGGCATGAGATTCAGAGCATGAGTTTCAGGGTAGGTGATTCAGGGCAGGAGTTTCAGGACATGAGATTCAGGGCATGAGTTTCAGTGCAGGAACTTGAGGTCATGAGATTCAGTGCACGAGTTTCAGAGCATGAGATTCAGGGCATGAGATTCAGGGCATGAGTTTCAGGGCGGGAGATTCAGGGCAGGTGTTTCACTGCAAGAGTTTCAGGGCATGAGATTCAGGGCATGAGATTCAGGGCATGAGATTTAGTACAGGAGATTCAGTGCATGAGTTTCAGGGCATGAGTTTCAGTGCATGAGTTTCAGGGCAGGAGTTTCTGGGTATGTGATTTAGGGCATGAGTTTCAGGGCATGAGATTCAGGGCTTGAGTTTCAGGGCATGAGATTCAGGGCATGAGTTTCAGGTCATGAGATTCAGGGCATGAGTTTCAGTCCAGGAACTTGAGGGCATGAGATTCAGTGCATGAGTTTCAGAGCATGAGATTCAGGGCATGAAATTCAGGGCATGATTTTCAGGGCAGGAGATTCAGGGCAGGTGTTTCAGTGCAGGACTTTCAGGGCATGAGATTCAGGGCATGAGATTCAGGGCTTGAGTTTAAGGGCATGAGTTTCAGGGCATAAGTTTCAGGACATGAGTTTCAGGGAATGAGACTCAGGACATGAGTTTCAGGGCATGAGTTTCAGTGCAGGAACTTGAGGGCATGAGATTCAGGGCATGAGTTTCAGGACAGGAGATTCAGGGCATGAGTTTCAGGGCATGAGTTTCAGGGCATGAGTTTCAGGGCAGAAGTTTCAGGGCATGTAATTCAGGGCGTGAGTTTCAGGATGTGAGATTCATGGCCAGAGTTTCAGTGCAGGAGTTTGAGGGCAGGAGTTTCAAGGCATGAGATTCAGGGCATGAGTTTCAGTGCATGAGTTTGAGGGCAGGAGTTTCAGGGCATGAGATTCAGGGCATGAGTTTCAGGGCATGAGATTCAGGGCAGGTATTTCAGGGCATGTAATTCAGGGCATGAGTTTCTGGGCAGATGATTCAGGGCAGGAGTTTTAGGGCATGTGATTCAGGGCATGAGTTTCAGTGCATGAGTTTCAGGGCAGGAGTTTCAGGGTATGTGATTTAGGGCATGAGTTTCAGGGCATGAGGTTCAGGGCATGAGTTTCAGGGCATGAGATTCAGGGCATGAGTTTCAGTGCAGGAACTTGAGGGCATGAGATTCAGTGCACGAGTTTCAGGGCAGGAGTTTCAGTGCAGGAACTTGAGGTCATGAGATTCAGTGCACGAGTTTCAGAGCATGAGATTCAGGGCATGAGATTCAGTGCACGAGTTTCAGAGCATGAGATTCAGGGCATGAGATTCAGGGCATGAGTTTCAGGGCAGGAGATTCAGGGCAGGTGTTTCACTGCAAGAGTTTCAGGGCATGAGATTCAGGGCATGTGATTCAGGGCATGAGTTTCAGTGCATGAGTTTCAGGGCAGGAGTTTCCGGGTATGTGATTTAGGGCATGAGTTTCAGGGCATGAGATTCAGGGCTTGAGTTTCAGGGCATGAGGTTCAGGGCATGAGTTTCAGGTCATGAGATTCAGGGCATGAGTTTCAGTCCAGGAACTTGAGGGCATGAGATTCAGGGCATGAGATTCAGGGCATGAGTTTAAGGGCATGAGTTTCAGGGCATAAGTTTCAGGACATGAGTTTCAGGGAATGAGATTCAGGACTTGAGTTTCAGGGCATGAGTTTCAGTGCAGGAGTTTCAGGGCATGAGATTCAGGGCATGAGTTTCAGGGCATGAGATTCAGGACAGCAGTTTCAAGGCATGAGATTCAGGGCATGAGTTTCAGTGCATGAGTTTGAGGGCAGGAGTTTCAAGGCATGAGATTCAGGGCATGAGTTTCAGTGCATGAGTTTGAGGGCAGGAGTTTCAGGGCATGAGATTCAGGGCATGAGTTTCAGGGCATGAGATTCAGGGCAGGTATTTCAGGGCATGTAATTCAGGGCATCAGTTTCTGGGCAGATGATTCAGGCCAGGAGTTTTAGGGCATGTGATTCAGGGCATGAGTTTCAGTGCATGAGGTTCAGGGCATGAGTTTCAGGGCAGGAGATTCAGGGCATGAGTTTCAGTGCAGGAACTTGAGGGCATGAGATTCAGTGCACGAGTTTCAGAGCATGAGATTCAGGGCATGAGATTCAGGGCATGATTTTCAGGGCAGGAGATTCAGGGCAGGTGTTTCAGGGCATGAGATTCAGAGCAGGAGTTTCAGGGCATGTGATACAGGGCGTGAGTTTCAGGATATGAGATTCATGGCATGAGTTTCAGGGTAGGTGATTCAGGGCAGGAGTTTCAGGACATGAGATTCAGGGCATGAGTTTCAGTGCAGGAACTTGAGGTCATGAGATTCAGTGCACGACTTTCAGAGAGTGAGATTCAGGGCATGAGTTTTAGGACAGGAGATTCAGGGCATGAGTTTCAGGGCATGAGTTTCAGGGCATGAGTTTCAGGGCAGGAGTTTTAGGGCATGAGTTTCAGGGAATGAGATTCAGGGCTTGAGTTTCAGGGCATGAGGTTCAGGGCATGAGTTTCAGGTCATGAGATTCAGGGCATGAGTTTCAGTCCAGGAACTTGAGGGCATGAGATTCAGTGCATGAGTTTCAGAGCATGAGATTCAGGGCATGATTTTCAGGGCAGGAGATTCAGGGCAGGTGTTTCAGTGCAGGAGTTTCAGGGCATGAGATTCAGGGCATGAGATTCAGGGCATGAGTTTCAGGACAGGAGATTCAGGGCATGAGTTTCAGGGCAGGAGTTTCAGGGCATGTGATTCAGGGCGTGAGTTTCAGGATATGAGATTCATGGCATGAGTTTCAGTGCAGGAGTTTCAGGGCATGAGATTCAGGGCAGGAGTTTCAGGGCAGGAGTTGTAAGGCATGAGTTTCAGTGCATGAGTTTCAGGGCAGGAGTTTCAGGGCAGGAGTTGTAAGGCATGAGTTTCAGTGCATGAGTTTCAGGGCAGGAGTTTCAGGGTATGTGATTTAGGGCATGAGTTTCAGGGCATGAGTTTCAGGGCTTGAGTTTCAGGGCATGAGGTTCAGGGCATGAGTTTCAGGTCATGAGATTCAGGGCATGAGTTTCAGTCCAGGAACTTGAGGGCATGAGATTCAGTGCATGAGTTTCAGAGCATGAGATTCAGGGCATGAGATTCAGTGCATGATTTTCAGGGCAGGAGATTCAGAGCAGGTGTTTCAGTGCAGGAGTTTCAGGGCATGAGATTCAGGGCATGAGATTCAGGGCATGAGTTTCAGGGCAGGAGATTTAGGGCATGAGTTTCAGTGCATGAGTTTGAGGGCAGGAGTTTCAAGGCATGAGATTCAGGGCATGAGTTTCAGTGCATGAGTTTGAGGGAAGGAGTTTCAGGGCATGAGATTCAGGGCATGAGTTTCAGGGCATGAGATCAGGGCAGGTATTTCAGGGCATGTAATTCAGGGCATGAGATTCTGGGCATATGATTCAGGGCAGGAGTTTTAGGGCATGTGATTCAGGGCATGAGTTTCAGTGCATGAGTTTCAGGGCAGGAGTTTCAGGGTATGTGATTTAGGGCATGAGTTTCAGGGCATGAGATTCAGGGCTTGAGTTTCAGGGCATGAGGTTCAGGGCATGAGTTTCAGGGCATGAGATTCAGGGCATGAGTTTCAGTGCAGGAACTTGAGGGCATGAGATTCTGTGCACGAGTTTCAGAGCATGAGATTCAGGGCATGAGATTCAGGGCATGATTTTCAGGGCAGGAGATTCAGGGCAGGTGTTTCAGTGCAGGAGTTTCAGGGCATGAGATTCAGGGCATGAGATTCAGGGCATGAGTTTCAGGGCAGGAGATTCAGGGCAGGAGTTGTAAGGCATGAGTTTCAGTGCAAGAGTTTCAGGGCAGGAGTTTCAGGGTATGTGATTTAGGGCATGAGTTTCAGGGCATGAGTTTCAGGGCTTGAGTTTCAGGGCATGAGGTTCAGGGCATGAGTTTCAGGTCATGAGATTCAGGGCATGAGTTTCAGTCCAGGAACTTGAGGGCATGAGATTCAGTGCATGAGTTTCAGAGCATGAGATTCAGGGCATGAGATTCAGTGCATGATTTTCAGGGCAGGAGATTCAGAGCAGGTGTTTCAGTGCAGGAGTTTCAGGGCATGAGATTCAGGGCATGAGATTCAGGGCATGAGTTTCAGGGCAGGAGATTTAGGGCATGAGTTTCAGTGCATGAGTTTGAGGGCAGGAGTTTCAAGGCATGAGATTCAGGGCATGAGTTTCAGTGCATGAGTTTGAGGGAAGGAGTTTCAGGGCATGAGATTCAGGGCATGAGTTTCAGGGCATGAGATCAGGGCAGGTATTTCAGGGCATGTAATTCAGGGCATGAGATTCTGGGCATATGATTCAGGGCAGGAGTTTTAGGGCATGTGATTCAGGGCATGAGTTTCAGTGCATGAGTTTCAGGGCAGGAGTTTCAGGGTATGTGATTTAGGGCATGAGTTTCAGGGCATGAGATTCAGGGCTTGAGTTTCAGGGCATGAGGTTCAGGGCATGAGTTTCAGGGCATGAGATTCAGGGCATGAGTTTCAGTGCAGGAACTTGAGGGCATGAGATTCTGTGCACGAGTTTCAGAGCATGAGATTCAGGGCATGAGATTCAGGGCATGATTTTCAGGGCAGGAGATTCAGGGCAGGTGTTTCAGTGCAGGAGTTTCAGGGCATGAGATTCAGGGCATGAGATTCAGGGCATGAGTTTCAGGGCAGGAGATTCAGGGCAGGTGTTTCACTGCAAGAGTTTCAGGGCATGAGATTCAGGGCATGAGATTCAGGGCATGAGATTTAGTACAGGAGATTCAGTGCATGAGTTTCAGGGCATGAGTTTCAGGGCAGGAGTTGTAGGGCATGTGATTCAGGGCATGATTTTCAGGGCAGGAGATTCAGGGCAGGTGTTTCAGTGCAGGAGTTTCAGGGCATGAGATTCAGGGCATGAGATTCAGGGCATGAGTTTCAGGACAGGAGATTCAGGGCATGAGTTTCAGGACATGAGTTTCAGGGCATGAGTTTCAGGGCAGGAGTTTCAGAGCATGTGATTCAGGGCGTGAGTTTCAGGATATGAGATTCATGGCATGAGTTTCAGTGCAGGAGTTTCAGGGCATGAGATTCAGAGCATGAGTTTCAGGGTAGGTGATACAGGGCAGGAGTTTCAGGACATGAGATTCAGGGCATGAGTTTCAGTGCAGGAACTTGAGGTCATGAGATTCAGTGCACGAGTTTCAGAGCATGAGATTCAGGGCATGAGATTCAGGGCATGAGTTTCAGGGCAGGAGATTCAGGGCAGGTGTTTCACTGCAAGAGTTTCAGGGCATGAGATTCAGGGCATGAGATTTAGTACAGGAGATTCAGTGCATGAGTTTCAGGGCATGAGTTTCAGTGCATGAGTTTCAGGGTAGGAGTTTCTGGGTATGTGATTTAGGGCATGAGTTTCAGGGCATGAGATTCAGGGCTTGAGTTTCAGGGCATGAGATTCAGGGCATGAGTTTCAGGTCATGAGATTCAGGGCATGAGTTTCAGTCCTGGAACTTGAGGGCATGAGATTCAGTGCATGAGTTTCAGAGCATGAGATTCAGGGCATGAAATTCAGGGCATGATTTTCAGGGCAGGAGATTCAGGGCAGGTGTTTCAGTGCAGGACTTTCAGGGCATGAGATTCAGGGCATGAGATTCAGGGCTTGAGTTTCAGGGCATGAGATTCAGGGCATGAGTTTCAGGTCATGAGATTCAGGGCATGAGTTTCAGTCCAGGAACTTGAGGGCATGAGATTCAGTGCATGAGTTTCAGAGCATGAGATTCAGGGCATGAAATTCAGGGCATGATTTTCAGGGCAGGAGATTCAGGGCAGGTGTTTCAGTGCAGGACTTTCAGGGTATGAGATTCAGGGCATGAGATTCAGGGCTTGAGTTTAAGGGCATGAGTTTCAGGGCATAAGTTTCAGGACATGAGTTTCAGGGAATGAGACTCAGGACATGAGTTTCAGGGCATGAGTTTAGGTGCAGGAACTTGAGGGCATGAGATTCAGGGCATGAGTTTCAGGACAGGAGATTCAGGGCATGAGTTTCAGGGCATGAGTTTCAGGGCATGAGTTTCAGGGCAGAAGTTTCAGGGCATGTAATTCAGGGCGTGAGTTTCAGGATATGAGATTCATGGCAAGAGTTTCAGTGCAGGAGTTTGAGGGCAGGAGTTTCAAGGCATGAGTTTCAGTGCAGGAACTTGAGGGCATGAGATTCAGGGCATGAGTTTCAGTGCATGAGTTTGAGGGCAGGAGTTTCAGGGCATGAGATTCAGGGCATGAGTTTCAGGGCATGAGATTCAGGGCAGGTATTTCAGGGCATGTAATTCAGGGCATGAGTTTCTGGGCAGATGATTCAGGGCAGGAGTTTTAGGGCATGTGATTCAGAGCATGAGTTTCAGGGTAGGTGATTCAGGGCAGGAGTTTCAGGACATGAGATTCAGGGCATGAGTTTCAGTGCAGGAACTTGAGGTCATGAGATTCAGTGCACGAGTTTCAGAGCATGAGATTCAGGGCATGAGATTCAGGGCATGAGTTTCAGGGCAGGAGATTCAGGGCAGGTGTTTCACTGCAAGAGTTTCAGGGCATGAGATTCAGGGCATGAGATTTAGTACAGGAGATTCAGTGCATGAGTTTCAGGGCATGAGTTTCAGGGCAGGAGTTGTAGGGCATGTGATTCAGGGCATGAGTTTCAGTGCATGAGTTTCAGGGCAGGAGTTTCTGGGTATGTGATTTAGGGCATGAGTTTCAGGGTATGTGATTTAGGGCATGAGTTTCAGGGCATGAGATTCAGGGCTTGAGTTTCAGGGCATGAGGTTCAGGGCATGAGTTTCAGGTCATGAGATTCAGGGCATGAGTTTCAGTCCAGGAACTTGAGGGCATGAGATGCAGTGCACGAGTTTCAGAGCATGAGATTCAGGGCATGAGATTCAGGGCATGATTTTCAGGGCAGGAGATTCAGGGCAGGTGTTTCAGTGCAGGAGTTTCAGGGCATGAGATTCAGGGCATGAGATTCAGGGCATGAGTTTCAGGACAGGAGATTCAGGGCATGAGTTTCAGGACATGAGTTTCAGGGCATGAGTTTCAGGGCAGGAGTTTCAGGGCATGTGATTCAGGGCGTGAGTTTCAGGATGTGAGATTCATGGCATGAGTTTCAGTGCAGGAGTTTCAGGGCATGAGATTCAGAGCATGAGTTTCAGGGTAGGTGATTCAGGGCAGGAGTTTCAGGACATGAGATTCAGGGCATGAGTTTCAGTGCAGGAACTTGAGGTCATGAGATTCAGTGCACGAGTTTCAGAGCATGAGATTCAGGGCATGAGATTCAGGGCATGAGTTTCAGGGCAGGAGATTCAGGGCAGGTGTTTCACTGCAAGAGTTTCAGGGCATGAGATTCAGGGCATGAGATTCAGGGCATGAGATTTAGTACAGGAGATTCAGTGCATGAGTTTCAGGGCATGAGTTTCAGTGCATGAGTTTCAGGGCAGGAGTTTCTGGGT
>NW_027276547.1:0-38188 GCF_030028105.1 Mobula birostris | reverse complement strand
CGCTCTCTCCCCCCTGTATCAGACACACCCCAGTTCCTCTCCCTCCCCCCTGTATCAGACACACCCCAGTTCCTCTCTCTCCCCCTGTATCAGACACACCCCAGTTCCTCTCTCCCCTGTGTATCAGACACACCCCAGTTCCTCTCTCTTACCTGTATCAGACTCATCCCAGTTCCTCTCTCCCCCCTGTATCAGACACACCCCAGTTCCTCTCTCTGCACTGTATCAGACACACCCTAGTTCCTCTCTCTCCCCCCTGTATCAGACACACCCCAGTTCCTCTCCCTCCCCCCTGTATCAGACACACCCTAGTTCCTCTCTCTCCCATGTCAGACACACCCCAGTTCCTCTCTCTTACCTGTATCAGACTCATCCCAGTTCCTCTCTCCCCCCTGTATCAGACACACCCCAGTTCCTCTCTCTGCACTGTATCAGACACACACTAGTTCCTCTCTCTCCCGTGTCAGATACACCCCAGTTCCTCTCTCTTCCCTGTATCAGACACACCCCAGTTCCGCTCTCTCCCCCCTGTATCAGACACACCCCCAGTTCCTCTCCCTCCCCCCTGTATCAGACACACCCCAGTTCCTCTCTCTCCCCCTGTATCAGACACACCCCAGTTCCTCTCTCCCCTGTGTATCAGACACACCCCAGTTCCTCTCTCTTACCAGTATCAGACTCATCCCAGTTCCTCTCTCCCCCCTGTATCAGACACACCCCAGTTCCTCTCTCTTCCCTGTATCAGACACACCCCAGTTCCTCTCTCAGCCCCCTGTATCAGACACACCCCAGTTCCTCTCACTCCCCCCTGTATCAGAAACACACCAGTTCCTCTCTCTCCCCCTGTATCGGACACACCCCAGATCCTCTCTCTCCCCTGTATCAGACACACCCCAGATCCTCTCTCTCCCCCCTGTATCAGACACCCCCCAGTTACTCTCTTCCCCCTGTATCAGACACATCCCAGTTCCTCTCTCCCCCCTGTATCAGACACACCCCAGTTCCTCTCTCCCCCCTGTATCAGACACACCCCAGTTCCTCTCTCTCCCCTGTATCAGACACACCCCAGATCCTCTCTCTCCCCTGTATCAGACACACCCCAGATCCTCTCTCTCCCCCTTGTATCAGACACACCCCAGTTCCTCTCTCCCCGCTGTATCAGACACACCCCAGTTCCTCTCTCTCCCCTGTATCAGACACACCCCAGATCCTCTCTCGCCCCTGTATCAGACACACCCCAGATCCACTCTCCCCCCTGTATCAGACACCCCCCAGTTCCTCTCTCTCCCCTGTATCAGACACACACCAGTTCCTCTCTCTCACCCCTGTATCAGACACACCCCAGTACCTCTCTCTCCCCCCTGTATCAGACACACCCCAGTTACTCTCCCTCCCCTGTATCAGACACACCCCAGTTCCTCTCTCTCTACTGTATCAGACACACCCCAGTACCTCACTCTCCCCCTGTATCAGACACTCCCCAGTTCCTCTCTAACCCCTGTATCAGACACGCCCCAGTTCCTCTCTCTCCCTTGCATCAGACACACCCCAGATCCTCTCTCTTCCCTGTATCAGACACATCCCAGTTCCTCTCTCCCCCCTGTATCAGACACACCCCAGTTCCGCTCTCTTCCCTGTATCAGACACACCCCAGTTCTCTCTCCCCCTGTATCAGACACCCCCCAGTTCCTCTCTCCCCCCTGTATCAGACACACCCCAGTTCCTCTTTCTCCCCTGTATCAGACACACCCCCAGTTCCTCTCTCTCCCCCCTGTATCAGACATACCCCAGTTCCTTTCCCTCCCCCCTGTATCAGACACATCCCAGTTCCTCTCTCCCCCTGTATCAGACACACCCCAGTTCCTCTTTCCCCCCTGTATCAGACACACCCCAGTTCCTCTCTCTCCCCTGTATCAGACACACCCCAGTTCCTCTCTCTCCCCCCCTTGTATCAGACACACCCCAGTACCTCTCTCTCCCCCCTGTATCAGACACACCCCAGTTACCTCTCTCCCCCCTGTATCAGACACACCCCAGTTACTCTCCCTCCCCTGTATCAGACACACCCCAGTTCCTCTCTCTCTACTGTATCAGACACACCCCAGTACCTCACTCTCCCCCTGTAACAGACACTCCCCAGTTCCTCTCTCCCCCCTGTATCAGACACGCCCCAGTTCCTCTCTCTCCCTTGTATCAGACACACCCAGATCCTCTGTCTTCCCTGTATCAGACACATCCCAGTTCCTCTCTCCCCCCTGTATCAGACACACCCCAGTTCCGCTCTCTTCCCTGTATCAGACACACCCCAGTTCCTCTCTGCCCCCGTATCAGACACCCCCCAGTTCCTCTCTCCCCCCTGTATCAGACACACCCCAGTTCCTCTTTCTCCCCTGTATCAGACACACCCCAATCCTCTCTCTCCCCCCTGTATCAGACACACCCCAGTTCCTCTCCCTCCCCCCTGTATCAGACACACCCAGTTCCTCTCTCTGCACTGTATCAGACACACCTAGTTCCTCTCTCTCCCATGTCAGACACACCCAGTTCCTCTCTCTTACGTGTATCAGACACATCCCAGTTCCTCTCTCCCCCCTGTATCAGACACACCCCAGTTCCTCTCTCTGCACTGTATCAGACACACCCTAGTTCCTCTCTCTCCCGTGTCAGACACACCCCAGTTCCTCTCTCTTCCCTGTATCAGACACACCCCAGTTCCTCTCTCTCCCCCCTGTATCAGACACACCCCAGTTCCTCTCCCTCCCCCCCTGTATCAGAAACACACCAGTTCCTCTCTCTCCCCCTGTATCAGACACACCCCAGTTCCTCTCTCCCCTGTGTATCAGACACACCCCAGTTCCTCTCTCTTACCTGTATCAGACACATCCCAGTTCCTCTCTCCCCCCTGTATCAGACACACCCCAGTTCCTCTCTCTGCACTGTATCAGACACACCCTAGTCTCCCCTCTCTCCCGTGTCAGACACACCCCAGTTCCTCTCTCTTCCCTGTATCAGACACACCCCAGTTCCTCTCTCCCCCCTGTATGAGACACACCCCAGTTCCTCTCTCTCCTCTGTATCAGACACACCCCAGTTCCTCTCTCTCCCCCCTGTATCAGACACACCCCAGTTCCCCTCTCTCTCCTGTATCAGGCACATCCCAGTTCCTCTCTCCCCCTGTATCAGACACACGCCAGTTCCTCTCTCCCCCCTGTATCAGACACACCCCAGTTCCTCTCTCTCCCCTGTATCAGACTCACCCCAGATCCTCTCTCTCCTCTGTATCAGACACACCCCAGATCCTCTCTCTCCTTCTTGTATCAGACACACCCCAGTTCCTCACTCCCCGCTGTATCAGACACACCCCAGTTCCTCTCTATCCCCTGTATCAGACACACCCCAGATCCTCTCTCTCCCCTGTATCAGACACACCCCAGATCCTCTCTCTCCCCCCTGTATCAGACACCCCCCAGTTCCTCTCTTCCCCCTGTATCAGACACATCCCAGTTCCTCTCTCCCCCCTGTATCAGGCACACTCCAGTTCCTCTCTCCCCCCTGTATCAGACACACCCCAGTTCCTCTCTCTCCCCTGTATCAGACACACCCCAGATCCTCTCTCTCCCCTGTATCAGACACACCCCAGATCCTCTCTCTCCTCCTTGTATCAGACACACCCCAGTTCCTCTCTCCCCCCTGTATCAGACACACCCCAGTTCGTCTCTCTTCCCTGTATCAGACACACCCCAGTTTCTCTCTCCCCCCTGTATCAGACACACCCCCAGTTACGCTCTCTTCCCTGTATCAGACACGCCCGAGTTCCTCTCTCTCCCCTGTATCAGACACACCACAGTTCCTCTCTCACCCCTGTATCAGACAAACCCCAGTACCTCTCTCTCCCCTGTATCAGACACACCCCAGTTCCTCTCTCCCCCCTGTATCAGACACACCCCAGTTCCCCTCTCTCCCCTGTATCAGACACACCCCAGTTCCTCTCTCCCCCCTGTATCAGACACACCCCAGATCCTCTCTCCCCCCCTGTATCAGACACCCCCCAGTTCGTCTCTCTCCCCTGTATCAGACACACACCAGTTCGTCTCTCTCCCCCCTGTATCAGACACACCCCAGTTCCTCTCTCTCCCCTCTGTATCAGACACACCCCAGTTCCTCTCTCTCCCCCCTGTATCAGACACACCCCAGTTCCTCTCTCTTACCTGTATCAGACTCATCCCAGTTCCTCTCTCCCCCCTGTATCAGACACACCCCAGTTCCTCTCTCTGCACTGTATCAGACACACCCTAGTTCCTCTCTCTCCCGTGTCAGACACACCCCAGTTCCTCTCTCTTCCCTGTATCAGACACACCCCAGTTCCTCTCTCTCCCCCCTGCATCAGACACACCCCAGTTCCTCTCACTCCCCCCTGTATCAGAAACACACCAGTTCCTCTCTCTCCCCCTGTATCGGACACACCCCAGATCCTCTCTCTCCCCTGTATCAGACACACCCCAGATCCTCTCTCTCCCCCCTGTATCAGACACCCCCCAGTTACTCTCTTCCCCCTGTATCAGACACATCCCAGTTCCTCTCTCCCCCCTGTATCAGACACACCCCAGTTCCTCTCTCCCCCCTGTATCAGACACACCCCAGTTCCTCTCTCTCCCCTGTATCAGACACACCCCAGATCCTCTCTCTCCCCTGTATCAGACACACCCCAGATCCTCTCTCTCCCCCTTGTATCAGACACACCCCAGTTCCTCTCTCCCCGCTGTATCAGACACACCCCAGTTCCTCTCTCTCCCCTGTATCAGACACACCCCAGATCCTCTCTCTTCCCTGTATCAGACACACCCCAGATCCACTCTCCCCCCTGTATCAGACACCCCCCAGTTCCTCTCTCTCCCCTGTATCTGACACACACCAGTTCCTCTCTCTCCCCCCTGTATCAGACACACCCCAGTTCCTCTCTCTCCCCCCTGTATCAGACACACCCCAGTTACTCTCCCTCCCCTGTATCAGACACACCCCAGTTCCTCTCTCTCTACTGTATCAGACACACCCCAGTACCTCACTCTCCCCCTGTATCAGACACTCCCCAGTTCCTCTCTAACCCCTGTATCAGACACGCCCCAGTTCCTCTCTCTCCCTTGTATCAGACACACCCCAGATCCTCTCTCTTCCCTGTATCAGACACATCCCAGTTCCTCTCTCCCCCCTGTATCAGACACACCCCAGTTCCGCTCTCTTCCCTGTATCAGACACACCCCAGTTCCTCTCTCCCCCCGTATCAGACACCCCCCAGTTCCTCTCTCCCCCCTGTATCAGACACACCCCAGTTCCTCTTTCTCCCCTGTATCAGACACACCCCAGTTCCTCTCTCTCCCCCCTGTATCAGACATACCCCAGTTCCTCTCCCTCCCCCCTGTATCAGACACACCCTAGTTCCTCTCTCTCCCATGTCAGACACACCCCAGTTCCTCTCTCTTACCTGTATCAGACTCATCCCAGTTCCTCTCTCCCCCCTGTATCAGACACACCCCAGTTCCTCTCTCTGTACTGTATCAGACACACCCTAGTTCCTCTCTCTCCCGTGTCAGACACACCCCAGTTCCTCTCTGTTCCCTGTATCAGACACACCCCAGTTCCTCTCTCTCCCCCCTGTATCAGACACACCCCAGTTCCTCTCCCTCCCCCCTGTATCAGACACACCCCAGTTCCTCTCTCTCCCCCTGTATCAGACACACCCCAGTTCCTCTCTCCCCTGTGTATCAGACACACCCCAGTTCCTCTCTCTTACCTGTATCAGACACATCCCAGTTCCTCTCTCCCCCCTGTATCAGACACACCCCAGTTCCTCTCTCTGCACTGTATCAGACACACCCTAGTTCTCCTCTCTCCCGTGTCAGACACACCCCAGTTCCTCTCTCTTCCCTGTATCAGACACACCCCAGTTCCTCTCTCCCCCCTGTATGAGACACACCCCAGTTCCTCTCTCTCCTCTGTATCAGACACACCCCAGTTCCTCTCTCTCCCCCCTGTATCAGACACACCCCATTTCCCCTCTCTCCCCTGTATCAGACACATCCCAGTTCCTCTCTCCCCCCTGTATCAGACACACCCCAGTTCCTCTCTCCCCCCTGTATCAGACACACCCCAGTTCCTCTCTCTCCCCTGTATCAGACACACCCCAGTTCCTCTCTCTCCCCCCCTTGTATCAGACACACCCCAGTACCTCTCTCTCCCCCCTGTATCAGACACACCCCAGTTACTCACCCTCCCCTGTATCAGACACACCCCAGTTCCTCTCTCTCTACTGTATTAGACACACCCCAGTACCTCACTCTCCCCCTGTAACAGACACTCCCCAGTTCCTCTCTCCCCCCTGTATCAGACACGCACCAGTTCCTCTCTCTCCCTTGTATCAGACACACCCCAGATCCTCTCTCTTCCCTGTATCAGACACATCCCAGTTCCTCTCTCCCCCCTGTATCAGACACACCCCAGTTCCGCTCTCTTCCCTGTATCAGACACACCCCAGTTCCTCTCTCCCCCCGTATCAGACACCCCCCAGTTCCTCTCTCCCCCCTGTATCAGACACACCCCAGTTCCTCTTTCTCCCCTGTATCAGACACACCCCAGTTCCTCTCTCTCCCCCCTGTATCAGACACACCCCAGTTCCTCTCCCTCCCCCCTGTATCAGACACACCCCAGTTCCTCTCTCTGCACTGTATCAGACACACCCTAGTTCCTCTCTCTCCCATGTCAGACACACCCCAGTTCCTCTCTCTTACGTGTATCAGACTCATCCCAGTTCCTCTCTCCCCCCTGTATCAGAGACACCCCAGTTCCTCTCTCTGCACTGTATCAGACACACCCTAGTTCCTCTCTCTCCCGTGTCAGACACACCCCAGTTCCTCTCTCTTCCCTGTATCAGACACACCCCAGTTCCTCTCTCTCCCCCCTGTATCAGACACACCCCAGTTCCTCTCCCTCCCCCCTGTATCAGAAACACACCAGTTCCTCTCTCTCCCCCTGTATCAGACACACCCCAGTTCCTCTCTCCCCTGTGTATCAGACACACCCCAGTTCCTCTCTCTTACCTGTATCAGACACATCCCAGTTCCTCTCTCCCCCCTGTATCAGACACACCCCAGTTCCTCTCTCTGCACTGTATCAGACACACCCTAGTTCCCCTCTCTCCCGTGTCAGACACACCCCAGTTCCTCTCTCTTCCCTGTATCAGACACACCCCAGTTCCTCTCTCCCCCCTGTATGAGACACACCCCAGTTCCTCTCTCTCCTCTGTATCAGACACACCCCAGTTCCTCTCTCTCCCCCCTGTATCAGACACACCCCAGATCCCCTCTCTCCCCTGTATCAGACACATCCCAGTTCCTCTCTCCCCCCTGTATCAGACACACCCCAGTTCCTCTCTCCCCCCTGTATCAGACACACCCCAGTTCCTCTCTCTCCCCTGTATCAGACTCACCCCAGATCCTCTCTCTCCCCTGTATCAGACACACCCCAGATCCTCTCTCTCCTTCTTGCATCAGACACACCCCAGTTCCTCTCTCCCCGCTGTATCAGACACACCCCAGTTCCTCTCTCTCCCCTGTATCAGACACACCCCAGATCCTCTCTCTCCCCTGTATCAGACACACCCCAGATCCTCTATCTCCCCCCTGTATCAGACACCCCCCAGTTCCTCTCTTCCCCCTGTATCAGACACATCCCAGTTCCTCTCTCCCCCCTGTATCAGGCACACTCCAGTTCCTCTCTCCCCCCTGTATCAGACACACCCCAGTTCCTCTCTCTCCCCTGTATCAGACACACCCCAGATCCTCTCTCTCCCCTGTATCAGACACACCCCAGATCCTCTCTCTCCTCCTTGTATCAGACAGACCCCAGTTCCTCTCTCCCCCCTGTATCAGACACACCCCAGTTCGTCTCTCTTCCCTGTATCAGACACACCCCAGTTTCTCTCTCCCCCCTGTATCAGACACACCCCAGTTACGCTCTCTTCCCTGTGTCAGACACGCCCGAGTTCCTCTGTCTCCCCTGTATCAGACACACCACAGTTCCTCTCTCACCCCTGTATCAGACAAACCCCAGTACCTCTCTCTCCCCTGTATCAGACACACCCCAGTTCCTCTCTCCCCCCTGTATCAGACACACCCCAGTTCCCCTCTCTCCCCTGTATCAGACACACCCCAGTTCCTCTCTCCCCCCTGTATCAGACACACCCCAGATCCTCTCTCCCCACTGTATCAGACACACCCCAGTTCCTCTCTCTCCCCCCTGTATCAGACACACCCCAGTTCCTCTCTCTCCCCCCTGTATCATACACACCCCAGTTCCTCTCCCTCCCCTGTATCAGACACACCCCAGTTCCTCTTTCTCTACTGTATCAGACGCACCCCAGTACCTCACTATCCCCCTGTATCAGACACTCCCCAGTTCCTCTCTCCCCCCTGTATCAGACACGCCCCAGTTCCTCTCTCTCCCTTCTATCAGACACACCCAAGTTCCTCTCTCTTCCCTGTATCAGACACACCCCAGTTCCTCTCTCCCCCCTGTATCAGACACACCCCAGTTCCGCTCTCCTCCCTGTATCAGACACACCCCAGTTCCTCTCTCTCCCCCCTGTATCAGACACACCCCAGTTCCTCTCTCTCCCCTGTATCAGACACACCCCAGTTCCTCTCTCTCCCCCCTGTATCAGACGCACCCTAGTTCCTCTCCCTCCCCACTGTATCAGACACACCCCAGTTCCTCTCTCTCCCCCCTGTATCAGACACACCCCAGTTCCTCTCCATCCCCCCTGTATCAGACACACCTCAGTTCCTCTCTCTCCCCTGTATCAGACACACCCCAGTTCCTCTCTTTCTCCTGTATCAGACACACCCAAGTTCCTCTCTCTCCCCCTGTATCAGACACGCCCCAGTTCCTTTCTCCCCCCTGTATCAGACGCACCCCAGTTCCTCTCTCTCCCCCTGTATCAGACACACCCCAGATCCTCTCTCTCCCCTGTATCAGACACACCCCAGTTCCTCTCTCCCCTGTGTATCAGACACACCCCAGTTGCTCCCTCTTACCTGTATCAGACACATCCCAGTTCCTCTCTCCCCTCTGTATCAGACACACCCCAGTTCCTCTCTCTCCCCTGTGTCAGACACACCTGTTCCTCTCTCTTCCCTGTATCAGACACACCCCAGTTCCTCTCTCCCCCCTGTATCAGACACACCCAGTTTCTCTCTCTCCCCCTGTATCAGACACACCCCAATTCCTCTCTCTCCTTCTTGTATCAGACACATCCCAGATCCTCTCTCTCCCCTGTATCAGACACACCGCAGTTCCGCTCTCTCCCCTGTATCAGAGACACCCCAGTTCCTCTCTCTCTCTTCTATCAGACACACCCAATTTCCTCTCTCTCCCCCCTGTATCAGACACACCACAGTTCCTCTCTCTCTCCCCCCTGTATCAGACACACCCCAGTTCCTCTCTCTCCCCCCTGTATCAGACACACCCCGTTCCTCTCTCTCCCCTGTATCAGACAGACCCCAGTTCCTCTCTCTCCCCCCTGTATCAGACACACCCCAGTTCCTCTGTCTCCCGCCTGTATCAGACACACCCCAGTTCCTCTCTCTCTACTGTATCAGACACACCCCAGTACCTCACTCTCCCCATGTAGCAGACTCTCCCCAGTTCCCCTCTCTCCCCTGTATCAGACACACCCCAGTTCCTCTCTCCCCCCTGTATCAGACACACCCCAGATCCTCTCTCCCCCCTGTATCAGACACCCCCCAGTTCCTCTCTCTCCCCTGTATCAGACACACACCAGTTCCTCTCTCTCCCCCCTGTATCAGACACACCCCAGTTCCTCTCTCTCCCCCCTGTATCAGACACACCCCAGTTCCTCTCTCTCCCCTGTATCAGACAGACCCCAGTTCCTCTCTCTCCCCCCTGTATCAGACACACCCCAGTTCCTCTCTCTCCCCCCTGTATCAGACACGCCCCAGTTCCTCTCTCTCCCTTGTATCAGACACACCCCAGTTCCTCTCTCTTCCCTGTATCAGACACATCCCAGTTCCTCTCTCCCCCCTGTATCAGACACACCACAGTTCCGCTCTCCTCCCTGTATCAGACACACCCCAGTTCCTCTTTCCCCCCGTATCAGACACTCCCCAGTTCCTCTCTCCCCCCTGTATCAGACACACCCCATTTCCTCTCTCTCCCCTGTATCAGACACACCCCAGTTCCTCTCTCTCCCCCCTGTATCAGACACACCCCAGTTCCTCTCCCTCCCCCCTGTATCAGACACACCCCAGTTCCTCTCTCACCTCCTGTATCAGACACACCCCAGTTCCTCTCTCCCCTGTGTATCAGACACACCCCAGTTCCTTTCTCTTACCTGTATCAGACACATCCCAGTTCCTCTCTCCGCCCTGTATCAGACACACCCCAGTTCCTCTCTCTGCACTGTATCAGACACACCCCAGTTCCTCTCTCTCCCGTGTCAGACACACCCCAGTTCCTCTCTCCCCGCTGTATCAGACACACCCCAGTTCCTCTCTCTCCCCTGTATCAGACACACCCCAGATCCTCTCTCTCCCCTGTATCAGACACACCCCAGATCCTCTCTCTCCCCCCTGTATCAGACACCCCCCAGTTCCTCTCTCCCCCCTGTATCAGACACACCCCAGTTCCGCTCTCCTCCCTGTATCAGACACACCCCAGTTCCTCTCTCTCCCCCCTGTATCAGACACACCCCAGTTCCTCTCTCTCCCCTGTATCAGACACACCCCAGTTCCTCTCTCTCCCGCCTGTATCAGACGCACCCTAGTTCCTCTCCCTCCCCACTGCATCAGACACACCCCAGTTCCTCTCTTTCTCCTGTATCAGACACACCCAAGTTCCTCTCTCTCCCCCTGTATCAGACACGCCCCAGTTCCTTTCTCCCCCCTGTATCAGACGCACCCCAGTTCCTCTCTCTCCCCCTGTATCAGACACACCCCAGATCCTCTCTCTCCCCTGTATCAGACACACCCCAGTTCCTCTCTCCCCTGTGTATCAGACACACCCCAGTTGCTCCCTCTTACCTGTATCAGACACATCCCAGTTCCTCTCTCCCCCCTGTATCAGACACACCCCAGTTCCTCTCTCTCCCCTGTGTCAGACACACCTGTTCCTCTCTCTTCCCTGTATCAGACACACCCCAGTTCCTCTCCATCCCCCCTGTATCAGACACACCTCAGTTCCTCTCTCTCCCCTGTATCAGACACACCCCAGTTCCTCTCTTTCTCCTGTATCAGTCACACCCAAGTTCCTCTCTCTCCCCCTGTATCAGACACGCCCCAGTTCCTTTCTCCCCCCTGTATCAGACGCACCCCAGTTCCTCTCTCTCCCCCTGTATCAGACACACCCCAGATCCACTCTCTCCCCTGTATCAGACACACCCCAGTTCCTCTCTCCCCTGTGTATCAGACACACCCCAGTTGCTCCCTCTTACCTGTATCAGACACATCCCAGTTCCTCTCTCCCCCCTGTATCAGACACACCCCAGTTCCTCTCTCTCCCCTGTGTCAGACACACCTGTTCCTCTCTCTTCCCTGTATCAGACACACCCCAGTTCCTCTCTCCCCCCTGTATCAGACACACCCAGTTCCTCTCTCTCCCCCTGTATCAGACACACCCCAATTCCTCTCTCTCCTTCTTGTATCAGACACATCCCAGATCCTCTCTCTCCCCTGTATCAGACACACCGCAGTTCCGCTCTCTCCCCTGTATCAGAGACACCCCAGTTCCTCTCTCTCTCTTCTATCAGACACACCCAATTTCCTCTCTCTCCCCCCTGTATCAGACACACCACAGTTCCTCTCTCTCCCCCCTGTATCAGACACACCCCAGTTCCTCTCTCTCCCCCCTGTATCAGACACACCCCAGTTCCTCTCTCTCCCTTGTATCAGACACACCCCAGTTCCTCTCTCTTCCCTGTATCAGACACATCCCAGTTCCTCTCTCCCCCCTGTATCAGACACACCCCAGTTCCGCTCTCCTCCCTGTATCAGACACACCCCAGTTCCTCTTTCCCCCCGTATCAGACACTCCCCAGTTCCTCTTTCCCCCCTGTATCAGACACACCCCAGTTCCTCTCTCTCTCCCCTGTATCAGACACACCCCAGTTCCTCTCTCTCCCCCCTGTATCAGACACACCCCAGTTCCTCTCCCTCCCCCCTGTATCAGACACACCCCAGTTCCTCTCTCACCTCCTGTATCAGACACACCCCAGTTCCTCTCTCCCCTGTGTATCAGACACACCCCAGTTCCTCTCTCTTACCTGTATCAGACACATCCCAGTTCCTCTCTCCGCCCTGTATCAGACACACCCCAGTTCCTCTCTCTGCACTGCATCAGACACACCCCAGTTCCTCTCTCTCCCGTGTCAGACACACCCCAGTTCCTCTCTCCCCGCTGTATCAGACACACCCCAGTTCCTCTCTCTCCCCTGTATCAGACACACCCCAGATCCTCTCTCTCCCCTGTATCAGACACACCCCAGATCCTCTCTCTCCCCCCTGTATCAGACACCCCCCAGTTCCTCTCTCCCCCCTGTATCAGACACACCCCAGTTCCGCTCTCCTCCCTGTATCAGACACACCCCAGTTCCTCTCTCTCCCCCCTGTATCAGACACACCCCAGTTCCTCTCTCTCCCCTGTATCAGACACACCCCAGTTCCTCTCTCTCCCGCCTGTATCAGACGCACCCTAGTTCCTCTCCCTCCCCACTGCATCAGACACACCCCAGTTCCTCTCTTTCTCCTGTATCAGACACACCCAAGTTCCTCTCTCTCCCGCTGTATCAGACACGCCCCAGTTCCTTTCTCCCCCCTGTATCAGACGCACCCCAGTTCCTCTCTCTCCCCCTGTATCAGACACACCCCAGATCCTCTCTCTCCCCTGTATCAGACACACCCCAGTTCCTCTCTCCCCTGTGTATCAGACACACCCCAGTTGCTCCCTCTTACCTGTATCAGACACATCCCAGTTCCTCTCTCCCCCCTGTATCAGACACACCCCAGTTCCTCTCTCTCCCCTGTGTCAGACACACCTGTTCCTCTCTCTTCCCTGTATCAGACACACCCCAGTTCCTCTCCATCCCCCCTGTATCAGACACACCTCAGTTCCTCTCTCTCCCCTGTATCAGACACACCCCAGTTCCTCTCTTTCTCCTGTATCAGTCACACCCAAGTTCCTCTCTCTCCCCCTGTATCAGACACGCCCCAGTTCCTTTCTCCCCCCTGTATCAGACGCACCCCAGTTCCTCTCTCTCCCCCTGTATCAGACACACCCCAGATCCTCTCTCTCCCCTGTATCAGACACACCCCAGTTCCTCTCTCCCCTGTGTATCAGACACACCCCAGTTGCTCCCTCTTACCTGTATCAGACACATCCCAGTTCCTCTCTCCCCCCTGTATCAGACACACCCCAGTTCCTCTCTCTCCCCTGTGTCAGACACACCTGTTCCTCTCTCTTCCCTGTATCAGACACACGCCAGATCCTCTCTCCCCCCTGTATCAGACACACCCAGTTCCTCTCTCTCCCCCTGTATCAGACACACCCCAATTCCTCTCTCTCCTTCTTGTATCAGACACATCCCAGATCCTCTCTCTCCCCTGTATCAGACACACCGCAGTTCCGCTCTCTCCCCTGTATCAGAGACACCCCAGTTCCTCTCTCTCTCTTCTATCAGACACACCCAATTTCCTCTCTCTCCCCCCTGTATCAGACACACCACAGTTCCTCTCTCTCCCCCCTGTATCAGACACACCCCAGTTCCTCTCTCTCCCCCCTGTATCAGACACACCCCAGTTCCTCTCTCTCCCCTGTATCAGACAGACCCCAGTTCCTCTCTCTCCCCCCTGTATCAGACACACCCCAGTTCCTCTGTCTCCCACCTGTATCAGACACACCCCAGTTCCTCTCTCTCCCCCCTGTATCAGACACACCCCAGTTCCTCTCCCTCCCCTCTATCAGACACACCCCAGTTCCTCTCTCTCTACTGTATCAGACACACCCCAGTACCTCACTCTCCCCATGTAGCAGACTCTCCCCAGTTCCCCTCTCTCCCCTGTATCAGACACACCCCAGTTCCTCTCTCCCTCCTGTATCAGACACACCCCAGATCCTCTGTCCCCCCTGTATCAGACACCCCCCAGTTCCTCTCTCTCCCCTGTATCAGACACACACCAGATCCTCTCTCTCCCCCCTGTATCAGACACACCCCAGTTCCTCTCTCTCCCCCCTGTATCAGACACACCCCAGTTCCTCTCTCTCCCCTGTATCAGACAGACCCCAGTTCCTCTCTCTCCCCCCTGTATCAGACACACCCCAGTTCCTCTCTCTCCCCCCTGTATCAGACACACCCCAGTTCCTCTCTCTCCCCTCTGTATCAGACACACCCCAGTTCCTCTCCCTCCCCTGTATCAGACACACCCCAGTTCCTCTCTCTCTACTGTATCAGACACACCCCAGTACCTCACTCTCCCCCTTTATCAGACACCCCCAGTTCCTCTCTCCCCCCTGTATCAGACACGCCCCAGTTCCTCTCTCTCCCTTGTATCAGACACACCCCAGTTCCTCTCTCTTCCCTGTATCAGACACATCCCAGTTCCTCTCTCCCCCCTGTATCAGACACACCCCAGTTCCGCTCTCCTCCCTGTATCAGACACACCCCAGTTCCTCTTTCCCCCCGTATCAGACACTCCCCAGTTCCTCTCTCCCCCCTGTATCAGACACACCCCAGTTCCTCTCTCTCCCCTGTATCAGACACACCCCAGTTCCTCTCTCTCCCCCCTGTATCAGACACACCCCAGTTCCTCTCCCTCCCCCCTGTATCAGACACACCCCAGTTCCTCTCTCTCCTCCTGTATCAGACACACCCCAGTTCCTCTCTCTTACCTGTATCAGACACATCCCAGTTCCTCTCTCCGCCCTGTATCAGACACACCCCAGTTCCTCTCTCTGCACTGTATCAGACACACCCCAGTTCCTCTCTCTCCCGTGTCAGACACACCCCAGTTCCTCTCTCCCCGCTGTATCAGACACATCCCAGTTCCTCTCACCGCCCTGTATCAGACACACCCCAGTTCCTCTCTCTGCACTGTATCAGACAAACCCCAGTTCCTCTCTCTCCCGTGTCAGACACACCCCAGTTCCTCTCTCCCCGCTGTATCAGACACACCCCAGTTCCTCTCTCTCCCCTGTATCAGACACACCCCAGATCCTGTCTCTCCCCTGTATCAGACACACCCCAGATCCTCTCTCTCCCCCCTGTATCAGACACCCCCCAGTTCCTCTCTCCCCCCTGTATCAGACACCCCCCAGTTCCTCTCTCCCCGCTGTATCAGACACACCCCAGTTCGTCTCTCTTCCCTGTATCAGACACACACCAGTTTCTCTCTCCCCCCTGTATCAGACACATCCCAGTTCCGCTCTCTTCCCTGTATCAGAGACGCCCGAGTTCCTCTCTCCCCCCTGTATCAGACACGCCCCAGTTCCTCTCTCTCCCCTGTATCAGACACATCCCAGTTCCTCGCTCCCCGCTGTATCAGACACACTACAGTTCCTCTCTCTCCCCGGTATCAGACACACACCAGTTCCTCTCTCCCCTGTATCAGAGACATCCCAGTTCCTCTCTCCCCCCTGTATCAGACACACCCCAGTTCCTCTCTCCCCCCTGTATCAGACACACCCCAGTTCCTCTGTCTCCCCTGTATCAGACACACACCAGATCCTCTCTCTCCCCCTGTATCAGACACACCCCAGATCCTCTCTCTCCCCTGTATCAGACACACCCCACTTCCTCTCTCTCCCCCCTGTATCAGACACACCCTAGTTCTTCTCCCTCCCCCCTGTATCAGACACACCCCAGTTCCTCTCTCTCCCCCCTGTATCAGACACACCCCAGTTCCTCTCCATCCCCCCTGTATCAGACACACCTCAGTTCCTCTCTCTCCCCTGTATCAGACACACCCCAGTTCCTCTCTTTCCCCTGTATCAGACACACCACAGTTCCTCTCTCTCCCCCTGTATCAGACACGCCCCAGTTCCTCTCTCCCCCCTGTATCAGACACACCCCAGTTCCTCTCTCTCCCCCTGTATCAGACACAGCCCAGATCCTCTCTCTCCCCTGTATCAGACACACCCCAGTTCCTCTCTCCCCTGTGTATCAGAGACACCCCAGTTGCTGTCTCTTACCTGTATCAGACACATCCCAGTTCCTCTCTCCCCACTGTATCAGACACACCCCAGTTCCTCTCTCTCCCCTGTGTCAGACACACCTGTTCCTCTCTCTTCCCTGTATCAGACACACCCCAGTTCCTCTCTCCCCCCTGTATCAGACACACCCATTTCCTCTCTCTCCCCCTGTATCAGACACACCCCAGTTCCTCTCTCTCCTTCCTGTATCAGACACATCCCAGATCCTCTCTCTCCCCTGTATCAGACACACCCCAGTTCCGCTCTCTCCCCTGTATCAGAGACACCCCAGTTCCTCTCTCTCTCTTCTATCAGACACACCCCATTTCCTCTCTCTCCCCGCTGTGTCAGACACACCACAGTTCCTCTCTCTCCCCCCTGTATCAGACACACCCCAGTTCCTCACTCTCCCCTGTATCAGACAGACCCCAGTTCCTCTCTCTCCCCCCTGTATCAGACACACCCCAGTTCCTCTCTCTCCCCCCTGTATCAGACACACCCCAGTTCCTCTCTCTCACCCCTGTATCAGACACACCCCAGTTCCTCTCCCTCCCCTGTATCAGACACACCCCAGTTCCTCTCTCTCTACTGTATCAGACACACCCCAGTACCTCACTCTCCCCCTGTATCAGACACTCCCCAGTTCCTCTCTCCCCCCTATATCAGAAACGCCCCAGTTCCTCTCTCTCCCTTGTATCAGACACACGCCAGTTCCTCTCTCTTCCCTGTATCAGACACATCCCAGTTCCTCTCTGCCCCCTGTATCAGACACACCCCAGTTCCGCTCTCCTCCCTGTATCAGACACACCCCAGTTCCTCTCTCCCCCCGTATCAGACACTCCCCAGTTCCTGTCTCCCCCCTGTATCAGACACACCCCAGTTCCTCTCTCTCCCCTGTATCAGACACACCCCAGTTCCTCTCTCTCCCCCCTGTATCAGACACACCCCAGTTCCTCTCCCTCCCCCCTGTATCAGACACACCCCAGTTCCTCTCTCTCCTCCTGTATCAGACACACCCCAGTTCCTCTCTCCCCTGTGTATCAGACACACCCCAGTTCGTCTCTGTTCCCTGTATCAGACACACCCCAGTTTCTCTCTCCCCCCTGTATCAGACACATCCCAGTTCCGCTCTCTTCCCTGTATCAGACACGCCCCTGTATCAGACACGCCCCAGTTCCTCTCTCTCCCCTGTATCAGACACATCCCAGTTCCTCTCTCCCCGCTGTATCAGACACACGACAGTTCCTCTCTCTCCCCTGTATCAGACACACCCCAGTTCCTCTCTCTCCCCCCGTATCAGACACACCCCAGTTCCTCTCTCTCCCCTGTGTCAGACACACCTGTTCCTCTCTCTTCCCTGTATCAGACACACCCCAGTTCCTCTCTCCCCCCTGTATCAGACACACCCATTTCCTCTCTCTCCCCCTGTATCAGACACACCCCAGTTCCTCTCTCTCCTTCCTGTATCAGACACATCCCAGATCCTCTCTCTCCCCTGTATCAGACACACCCCAGTTCCGCTCTCTCCCCTGTATCAGAGACACCCCAGTTCCTCTCTCTCTCTTCTATCAGACACACCCCATTTCCTCTCTCTCCCCCCTGTATCAGACACACCACAGTTCCTCTCTCTCCCCCCTGTATCAGACACACCCCAGTTCCTCACTCTCCCCTGTATCAGACAGACCCCAGTTCCTCTCTCTCCCCCCTGTATCAGACACACCCCAGTTCCTCTCTCTCCCCACTGTATCAGACACACCCCAGTTCCTCTCCCTCCCCTGTATCAGACACACCCCAGTTCCTCTCTCTCTACTGTATCAGACACACCCCAGTACCTCACTCTCCCCCTGTATCAGACACTCCCCAGTTCCTCTCTCCCCCCTATATCAGACACGCCCCAGTTCCTCTCTCTCCCTTGTATCAGACACACGCCAGTTCCTTTCTCTTCCCTGTATCAGACACATCCCAGTTCCTCTCTGCCCCCTGTATCAGACACACCCCAGTTCCGCTCTCCTCCCTGTATCAGACACACCCCAGTTCCTCTCTCCCCCCGTATCAGACACTCCCCAGTTCCTCTCTCCCCCCTGCATCAGACACACCCCAGTTCCTCTCTCTCCCCTGTATCAGACACACCCCAGTTCCTCTCTCTCCCCCCTGTATCAGACACACCCCAATTCCTCTCCCTCCCCCCTGATTCAGACACACCCCAGTTCCTCTCTCTCCTCCTGTATCAGACACACCCCAGTTCCTCTCTCCCCTGTGTATCAGACACACCCCAGTTCCTCTCTCTTACCTGTATCAGACACATCCCATTTCCTCTCTCCGCCCTGTATCAGACACACCCCAGATCCTCTCTCTGCACTGTATCAGACACACCCCAGTTCCTCTCTCTCCCGTGTCAGACACACCCCAGTTCCTCTCTCCCCGCTGTATCAGACACCCCCCAGTTCCTCTCTCCGCCCTGTATCAGACACCCCCCAGTTCCTCTCTCCCCCCTGTATCAGACACACCCCAGTTCCGCTCTCTTCCCTGTATCAGACACGCCCGAGTTCCTCTCTCCCCCCTGTATCAGACACGCCCCAGTTCCTCTCTCTCCCCTGTATCAGACACATCCCAGTTCCTCTCTCCCCGCTGTATCAGACACACGACAGTTCCTCTCTCTCCCCTGTATCAGACACACCCCAGTTCCTCTCTCCCCTGTATCAGACATATCCCAGTTCCTCTCTCACCCCGTATCAGACACACCCCAGTTCCTCTCTCCCCCCTGTATCAGACACACCCCAGTTCCTCTCTCTCCCCTGTATCAGACACACCCCAGATCCTCTCTCTCCCCTGTATCAGACACACCCCAGATCCTCTCTCTCCTCCTTGTATCAGACACACCCCAGTTCCTCTCTCCCCCTTGTATCAGACAGACCCCAGTTCATCTCTCATCCCTGTATCAGACACACCCCAGTTTCTCTCTCCCCCCTGTATCAGACACACCCCAGTTCTGCTCTCTTCCCTGTATCAGACACGCCCGAGTTCCTCTCTCTCCCCTGTATCACACACACCACAGTTCCTCTCTCACCCCTGTATCAGACACACCCCAGTTCCTCTCTCTGCCATGTATCAGACACACTCCAGTTCCTCTCTCCCCCCTGTATCAGACACACCCCAGTTCCCCTCTCTCCCCTGTATCAGACACACCCCAGTTCCTCTCTCCCCCCTGTATCAGACACACCCCAGATCCTCTCTCCCCCCTGTATCAGACACCCCCCAGTTCCTCTCTCTCCCCTGTATCAGACACACACCAGTTCCTCTCTCTCCCCCCTGTATCAGACACACCCCAGTTCCTCTCTCTCCCCCCTGTATCAGACACACCCCAGTTCCTCTCTCTCCCCCCTGTATCAGACACACCCCAGTTCCTCTCCCTCCCCTGTATCAGACACGCCCCAGTTCCTCTCTCTCCCTTGTATCAGACACACCCCAGTTCCTCTCTCTTCCCTGTATCAGACACATCCCAGTTCCTCTCTGCCCCCTGTATCAGACACACCCCAGTTCCGCTCTCCTCCCTGTATCAGACACACCCCAGTTCCTCTCTCCCCCCGTATCAGACACTCCCCAGTTCCTCTCTCCCCCCTGTATCAGAAACACCCCAGTTCCTCTCTCTCCCCTGTATCAGACACACCCCAGTTCCTCTCTCTCCCCCCTGTATCAGAGACACCCCAATTCCTCTCCCTCCCCCCTGTATCAGACACACCCCAGTTCCTCTCTCTCCTCCTGTATCAGACACACCCCAGTTCCTCTCTCCCCTGTGTATCAGACACACCCCAGTTCCTCTCTCTTACCTGTATCAGACACATCCCAGTTCCTCTCTCCGCCCTGTATCAGACACACCGCAGTTCCTCTCTCTGCACTGTGTCAGACACACCCCAGTTCCTCTCTCTCCCGTGTCAGACACACCCCAGTTCCTCTCTCCCCCCTGTATCAGACACCCCCCAGTTCCTCTCTCCCCGCTGTATCAGACACACCCCAGTTCGTCTCTCTTCCCTGTATCAGACACACACCAGTTTCTCTCTCCCCCCTGTATCAGACACATCCCAGTTCCGCTCTCTTCCCTGTATCAGAGACGCCCGAGTTCCTCTCTCCCCCCTGTATCAGACACGCCCCAGTTCCTCTCTCTCCCCTGTATCAGACACATCCCAGTTCCTCGCTCCCCGCTGTATCAGACACACTACAGTTCCTCTCTCTCCCCGGTATCAGACACACACCAGTTCCTCTCTCCCCTGTATCAGAGACATCCCAGTTCCTCTCTCCCCCCTGTATCAGACACACCCCAGTTCCTCTCTCCCCCCTGTATCAGACACACCCCAGTTCCTCTGTCTCCCCTGTATCAGACACACACCAGATCCTCTCTCTCCTCCTTGTATCAGACACACCCCAGTTCCTCTCTCCCCCTTGTATCAGACACACCCCTGTTCATCTCTCATCCCTGTATCAGACACACCCCAGTTTCTCTCTCCCCCCTGTATCAGACACACCCCAGATCCTCTCTCTCCCCTGTATCAGACACACCCCAGATCCTCTCTCTCCTCCTTGTATCAGACACACCCCAGTTCCTCTCTCCCCCTTGTATCAGACACACCCCAGTTCGTCTCTCATCCCTGTATCAGACACACCCCAGTTTCTCTCTCCCCCCTGTATCAGACACACACCAGTTCCGCTCTCTTCCCTGTATCAGACACGCCCGAGTTCCTCTCTCTCCCCTGTATCACACACACCACAGTTCCTCTCTCACCCCTGTATCAGACACACCCCAGTTCCTCTCTCTCCTATGTATCAGACACACACCAGTTCCTCTCTCCCCCCTGTATCAGACACACCCCAGTTCCTCTCTCTCCCCTGTATCAGACACACACCAGTTCCTCTCTCTCCCCCCTGTATCAGACACACCCCAGTTCCTCTCTCTCCCCCCTGTCTCAGACACACCCCAGTTCCTCTCCCTCCCCTGTATCAGACACACCCCAGTTCCTCTCTCTCTACTGTATCAGACACACCCCACTTCCTCTCTCTCCCCCCTGTATCAGACACACCCTAGTTCTTCTCCCTCCCCCCTGTATCAGACACACCCCAGTTCCTCTCTCTCTCCCCTGTATCAGACACACCCCAGTTCCTCTCCATCCCCCCTGTATCAGACACACCTCAGTTCCTCTCTCTCCCCTGTATCAGACACACCCCAGTTCCTCTCTTTCCCCTGTATCAGACACACCACAGTTCCTCTCTCTCCCCCTGTATCAGACACGCCCCAGTTCCTCTCTGCCCCCTGTATCAGACACACCCCAGTTCCGCTCTCCTCCCTGTATCAGACACACCCCAGTTCCTCTCTCCCCCCGTATCAGACACTCCCCAGTTCCTCTCTCCCCCCTGCATCAGACACACCCCAGTTCCTCTCTCTCCCCTGTATCAGACACACCCCAGTTCCTCTCTCTCCCCCCTGTATCAGACACACCCCAGTTCCTCTCCCTCCCCCCTGATTCAGACACATCCCATTTCCTCTCTCCGCCCTATATCAGACACACCCCAGATCCTCTCTCTGCACTGTATCAGACACACCCCAGTTCCTCTCTCTCCCGTGTCAGACACACCCCAGTTCCTCTCTCCCCGCTGTATCAGACACCCCCCAGTTCCTCTCTCCGCCTGTATCAGACACCCCCAGTTCCTCTCTCCCCCCTGTATCAGACACATCCCAGTTCCGCTCTCTTCCCTGTATCAGACACGCCCGAGTTCCTCTCTCCCCCCTGTATCAGACACGCCCCAGTTCCTCTCTCTCCCCTGTATCAGACACATCCCAGTTCCTCTCTCCCCGCTGTATCAGACACACGACAGTTCCTCTCTCTCCCCTGTATCAGACACACCCCAGTTCCTCTCTCCCCTGTATCAGACATATCCCAGTTCCTCTCTCCCCCCGTATCAGACACACCCCAGTTCCTCTCTCCCCCCTGTATCAGACACACCCCAGTTCCTCTCTCTCCCCTGTATCAGACACACCCAGATCCTCTCTCTCCCCTGTATCAGACACACACCAGTTCCTCTCTCTCCCCCCTGTATCAGACACACCCCAGTTCATCTCTCATCCCTGTATCAGACACACCCCAGTTTCTCTCTCCCCCCTGTATCAGACACACCCCAGTTCTGCTCTCTTCCTGTATCAGACACGCCCGAGTTCCTCTCTCTCCCCTGTATCACACACACCACAGTTCCTCTCTCACCCCTGTATCAGACACACCCCAGTTCCTCTCTCTCCCATGTATCAGACACACCCCAGTTCCTCTCTCCCCCCTGTATCAGACACACCCCAGTTCCCCTCTCTCCCCTGTATCAGACACACCCCAGTTCCTCTCTCCCCCCTGTATCAGACACACCCCAGATCCTCTCTCCCCCCTGTATCAGACACCCCCCAGTTCCTCTCTCTCCCTGTATCAGACACACACCAGTTCCTCTCTCTCCCCCCTGTATCAGACACACCCCAGTTCCTCTCTCTCCCCCCTGTATCAGACACACCCCAGTTCCTCTCTCTCCCCCCTGTATCAGACACACCCCAGTTCCTCTCCCTCCCCTGTATCAGACACGCCCCAGTTCCTCTCTCTCCCTTGTATCAGACACACCCCAGTTCCTCTCTCTTCCCTGTATCAGACACATCCCAGTTCCTCTCTGCCCCCTGTATCAGACCACACCCCAGTTCCGCTCTCCTCCCTGTATCAGACACACACCAGTTCCTCTCTCCCCCCGTATCAGACACTCCCCAGTTCCTCTCTCCCCCCTGTATCAGAAACACCCCAGTTCCTCTCTCTCCCCTGTATCAGACACACCCCAGTTCCTCTCTCTCCCCCCTGTATCAGAGACACCCCAATTCCTCTCCCTCCCCCCTGTATCAGACACACCCCAGTTCCTCTCTCTCCTCCTGTATCAGACACACCCCAGTTCCTCTCTCCCCTGTGTATCAGACACACCCCAGTTCCTCTCTCTTACCTGTATCAGACACATCCCAGTTCCTCTCTCCGCCCTGTATCAGACACACCGCAGTTCCTCTCTCTGCACTGTGTCAGACACACCCCAGTTCCTCTCTCTCCCGTGTCAGACACACCCCAGTTCCTCTCTCCCCCCTGTATCAGACACCCCCCAGTTCCTCTCTCCCCGCTGTATCAGACACACCCCAGTTCGTCTCTCTTCCCTGTATCAGACACACACCAGTTTTCTCTCTCCCCCCTGTATCAGACACATCCCAGTTCCGCTCTCTTCCCTGTATCAGAGACGCCCGAGTTCCTCTCTCCCCCCTGTATCAGACACGCCCCAGTTCATCTCTCTCCCCTGTATCAGACACATCCCAGTTCCTCGCTCCCCGCTGTATCAGACACACTACAGTTCCTCTCTCTCCCCGGTATCAGACACACACCAGTTCCTCTCTCCCCTGTATCAGAGACATCCCAGTTCCTCTCTCCCCCCTGTATCAGACACACCCCAGTTCCTCTCTCCCCCCTGTATCAGACACACCCCAGTTCCTCTGTCTCCCCTGTATCAGACACACACCAGATCCTCTCTCTCCTCCTTGTATCAGACACACCCCAGTTCCTCTCTCCCCCTTGTATCAGACACACCCCTGTTCATCTCTCATCCCTGTATCAGACACACCCCAGTTTCTCTCTCCCCCCTGTATCAGACACACCCCAGATCCTCTCTCTCCCCTGTATCAGACACACCCCAGATCCTCTCTCTCCTCCTTGTATCAGACACACCCCAGTTCCTCTCTCCCCCTTGTATCAGACACACCCCAGTTCGTCTCTCATCCCTGTATCAGACACACCCCAGTTTCTCTCTCCCCCCTGTATCAGACACACACCAGTTCCGCTCTCTTCCCTGTATCAGACACGCCCGAGTTCCTCTCTCTCCCCTGTATCACACACACCACAGTTCCTCTCTCACCCCTGTATCAGACACACCCCAGTTCCTCTCTCTCCTATGTATCAGACACACACCAGTTCCTCTCTCCCCCCTGTATCAGACACACCCCAGTTCCCCTCTCTCCTCTGTATCAGACACACCCCAGTTCCTCTCTCCCCCCTGTATCAGACACACCCCAGATCCTCTCTCCCCGCTGTATCAGACACCCCCCAGTTCCTCTCTCTCCCCTGTATCAGACACACACCAGTTCCTCTCTCTCCCCCCTGTATCAGACACACCCCAGTTCCTCTCTCTCCCCCCTGTCTCAGACACACCCCAGTTCCTCTCCCTCCCCTGTATCAGACACACCCCAGTTCCTCTCTCTCTACTGTATCAGACACACCCCACTTCCTCTCTCTCCCCCCTGTATCAGACACACCCTAGTTCTTCTCCCTCCCCCCTGTATCAGACACACCCCAGTTCCTCTCTCTCTCCCCTGTATCAGACACACCCCAGTTCCTCTCCATCCCCCCTGTATCAGACACACCTCAGTTCCTCTCTCTCCCCTGTATCAGACACACCCCAGTTCCTCTCTTTCCCCTGTATCAGACACACCACAGTTCCTCTCTCTCCCCCTGTATCAGACACGCCCCAGTTCCTCTCTGCCCCCTGTATCAGACACACCCCAGTTCCGCTCTCCTCCCTGTATCAGACACACCCCAGTTCCTCTCTCCCCCGTATCAGACACTCCCCAGTTCCTCTCTCCCCCCTGCATCAGACACACCCCAGTTCCTCTCTCTCCCCTGTATCAGACACACCCCAGTTCCTCTCTCTCCCCCCTGTATCAGACACACCCCAGTTCCTCTCCCTCCCCCCTGATTCAGACACACCCCAGTTCCTCTCTCTCCTCCTGTATCAGACACACCCCAGTTCCTCTCTCCCCTGTGTATCAGACACACCCCAGTTCCTCTCTCTTACCTGTATCAGACACATCCCATTTCCTCTCTCCGCCCTATATCAGACACACCCCAGATCCTCTCTCTGCACTGTATCAGACACACCCCAGTTCCTCTCTCTCCCGTGTCAGACACACCCCAGTTCCTCTCTCCCCGCTGTATCAGACACCCCCCAGTTCCTCACTCCGCCCTGTATCAGACACCCCCCAGTTCCTCTCTCCCCCCTGTATCAGACACATCCCAGTTCCGCTCTCTTCCCTGTATCAGACACGCCCGAGTTCCTCTCTCCCCCCTGTATCAGACACGCCCCAGTTCCTCTCTCTCCCCTGTATCAGACACATCCCAGTTCCTCTCTCCCCGCTGTATCAGACACACGACAGTTCCTCTCTCTCCCCTGTATCAGACACACCCCAGTTCCTCTCTCCCCTGTATCAGACATATCCCAGTTCCTCTCTCCCCCCGTATCAGACACACCCCAGTTCCTCTCTCCCCCCTGTATCAGACACACCCCAGTTCCTCTCTCTCCCCTGTATCAGACACACCCCAGATCCTCTCTCTCCCCTGTATCAGACACACCCCAGATCCTCTCTCTCCTCCTTGTATCAGACACACCCCAGTTCCTCTCTCCCCCTTGTATCAGACAGACCCCAGTTCATCTCTCATCCCTGTATCAGACACACCCCAGTTTCTCTCTCCCCCCTGTATCAGACACACCCCAGTTCTGCTCTCTTCCCTGTATCAGACACGCCCGAGTTCCTCTCTCTCCCCTGTATCACACACACCACAGTTCCTCTCTCACCCCTGTATCAGACACACCCCAGTTCCTCTCTCTCCCATGTATCAGACACACCCCAGTTCCTCTCTCCCCCCTGTATCAGACACACCCCAGTTCCCCTCTCTCCCCTGTATCAGACACACCCCAGTTCCTCTCTCCCCCCTGTATCAGACACACCCCAGATCCTCTCTCCCCCCTGTATCAGACACCCCCCAGTTCCTCTCTCTCCCCTGTATCAGACACACACCAGTTCCTCTCTCTCCCCCCTGTATCAGACACACCCCAGTTCCTCTCTCTCCCCCCTGTATCAGACACACCCCAGTTCCTCTCTCTCCCCCCTGTATCAGACACACCCCAGTTCCTCTCCCTCCCCTGTATCAGACACGCCCCAGTTCCTCTCTCTCCCTTGTATCAGACACACCCCAGTTCCTCTCTCTCCCCTGTATCAGACACACACCAGTTCCTCTCTCCCCTGTATCAGACATATCCCAGTTCCTCTCTCCCCCCGTATCAGACACACCCAGTTCCTCTCTCCCCCCTGTATCAGACACACCCCAGTTCCTCTCTCTCCCCTGTATCAGACACACCCCAGATCCTCTCTCTCCCCTGTATCAGACACACCCCAGATCCTCTCTCTCCTCCTTGTATCAGACACACCCCAGTTCCTCTCTCCCCCTTGTATCAGACAGACCCCAGTTCATCTCTCATCCCTGTATCAGACACACCCCAGTTTCTCTCTCCCCCTGTATCAGACACACCCCAGTTCTGCTCTCTTCCCTGTATCAGACACGCCCGAGTTCCTCTCTCTCCCCTGTATCACACACACCACAGTTCCTCTCTCACCCCTGTATCAGACACACCCCAGTTCCTCTCTCTCCCATGTATCAGACACACCCCAGTTCCTCTCTCCCCCCTGTATCAGACACACCCCAGTTCCCCTCTCTCCCCTGTATCAGACACACCCCAGTTCCTCTCTCCCCCCTGTATCAGACACACCCCAGATCCTCTCTCCCCCCTGTATCAGACACCCCCCAGTTCCTCTCTCTCCCCTGTATCAGACACACACCAGTTTCTCTCTCTCCCCCCTGTATCAGACACACCCCAGTTCCTCTCTCTCCCCCCTGTATCAGACACACCCCAGTTCCTCTCTCTCCCCCCTGTATCAGACACACCCCAGTTCCTCTCCCTCCCCTGTATCAGACACGCCCCAGTTCCTCTCTCTCCCTTGTATCAGACACACCCCAGTTCCTCTCTCTTCCCTGTATCAGACACATCCCAGTTCCTCTCTGCCCCCTGTATCAGACACACCCCAGTTCCGCTCTCCTCCCTGTATCAGACACACCCCAGTTCCTCTCTCCCCCCGTATCAGACACTCCCCAGTTCCTCTCTCCCCCCTGTATCAGAAACACCCCAGTTCCTCTCTCTCCCCTGTATCAGACACACCCCAGTTTCTCTCTCTCCCCCCTGTATCAGACACACCCCAATTCCTCTCCCTCCCCCCTGTATCAGACACACCCCAGTTCCTCTCTCTCCTCCTGTATCAGACACACCCCAGTTCCTCTCTCCCCTGTGTATCAGACACACCCCAGTTCCTCTCTCTTACCTGTATCAGACACATCCCAGTTCCTCTCTCCGCCCTGTAACAGACACACCGCAGTTCCTCTCTCTGCACTGTGTCAGACACACCCCAGTTCCTCTCTCTCCCGTGTCAGACACACCCCAGTTCCTCTCTCCCCCCTGTATCAGACACCCCCCAGTTCCTCTCTCCCCGCTGTATCAGACACACCCCAGTTCGTCTCTCTTCCCTGTATCAGACACACACCAGTTTCTCTCTCCCCCCTGTATCAGACACATCCCAGTTCCGCTCTCTTCCCTGTATCAGAGACGCCCGAGTTCCTCTCTCCCCCCTGTATCAGACACGCCCCAGTTCCTCTCTCTCCCCTGTATCAGACACATCCCAGTTCCTCGCTCCCCGCTGTATCAGACACACTACAGTTCCTCTCTCTCCCCGGTATCAGACACACACCAGTTCCTCTCTCCCCTGTATCAGAGACATCCCAGTTCCTCTCTCCCCCCTGTATCAGACACACACCAGTTCCTCTCTCCCCCCTGTATCAGACACACCCCAGTTCCTCTGTCTCCCCTGTATCAGACACACACCAGATCCTCTCTCTCCTCCTTGTATCAGACACACCCCAGTTCCTCTCTCCCCCTTGTATCAGACACACCCATGTTCATCTCTCATCCCTGTATCAGACACACCCCAGTTTCTCTCTCCCCCCTGTATCAGACACACCCCAGATCCTCTCTCTCCCCTGTATCAGACACACCCCAGATCCTCTCTCTCCTCCTTGTATCAGACACACCCCAGTTCCTCTCTCCCCCTTGTATCAGACACACCCCAGTTCGTCTCTCATCCCTGTATCAGACACACACCAGTTCCTCTCTCCCCCCTGTATCAGACACACCCCAGTTCCCCTCTCTTCCCTGTATCAGACACACCCCAGTTCCTCTCTCCCCCCTGTATCAGACACACCCCAGATCCTCTCTCCCCGCTGTATCAGACACCCCCCAGTTCCTCTCTCTCCCCTGTATCAGACACACCCCAGTTCCTCTCTCTCCCCCCTGTATCAGACACACCCCAGTTCCTCTCTCTCCCCCCTGTCTCAGACACACCCCAGTTCCTCTCCCTCCCCTGTATCAGACACACCCCAGTTCCTCTGTCTCTACTGTATCAGACACACCCCACTTCCTCTCTCTCCCCCCTGTATCAGACACACCCTAGTTCTTCTCCCTCCCCCCTGTATCAGACACACCCCAGTTCCTCTCTCTCCCCCCTGTATCAGACAACACCCCAGTTCCTCTCCATCCCCCTGTATCAGACACACCTCAGTTCCTCTCTCTCCCCTGTATCAGACACACCCCAGTTCCTCTCTTTCCCTGTATCAGACACACCACAGTTCCTCTCTCTCCCCCTGTATCAGACACGCCCCAGTTCCTCTCTCCCCCCTGTATCAGACACACCCCAGTTCCTCTCTCTCCCCCTGTATCAGACACAGCCCAGATCCTCTCTCTCCCCTGTATCAGACACACCCCAGTTCCTCTCTCCCCTGTGTATCAGACACACCCCAGTTGCTGTCTCTTACCTGTATCAGACACATCCCAGTTCCTCTCTCCCCACTGTATCAGACACACCCCAGTTCCTCTCTCTCCCCTGTGTCAGACACACCTGTTCCTCTCTCTTCCCTGTATCAGACACACCCCAGTTCCTCTCTCCCCCCTGTATCAGACACACCCATTTCCTCTCTCTCCCCCTGTATCAGACACACCCCAGTTCCTCTCTCTCCTTCCTGTATCAGACACATCCCAGATCCTCTCTCTCCCCTGTATCAGACACACCCCAGTTCCGCTCTCTCCCCTGTATCAGAGACACCCCAGTTCCTCTCTCTCTCTTCTATCAGACACACCCCATTTCCTCTCTCTCCCCGCTGTGTCAGACACACCACAGTTCCTCTCTCTCCCCCCTGTATCAGACACACCCCAGTTCCTCTCTCTCCCCCCTGTATCAGACACACCCCAGTTCCTCTCTCTCCCCCCTGTATCAGACACACCCCAGTTCCTCTCCCTCCCCTGTATCAGACACACCCCAGTTCCTCTCTCTCTACTGTATCAGACACACCCCAGTACCTCACTCTCCCCCTGTATCAGACACTCCCCAGTTCCTCTCTCCCCGCTATATCAGAAACGCCCCAGTTCCTCTCTCTCCCTTGTATCAGACACACGCCAGTTCCTCTCTCTTCCCTGTATCAGACACATCCCAGTTCCTCTCTGCCCCCTGTATCAGACACACCCCAGTTCCGCTCTCCTCCCTGTATCAGACACACCCCAGTTCCTCTCTCCCCCCGTATCAGACACTCCCCAGTTCCTCTCTCCCCCCTGTATCAGACACACCCCAGTTCCTCTCTCTCCCCTGTATCAGACACACCCCAGTTCCTCTCTCTCCCCCCTGTATCAGACACACCCCAGTTCCTCTCCCTCCCCCCTGTATCAGACACACCCCAGTTCCTCTCTCTCCTCCTGTATCAGACACACCCCAGTTCCTCTCTCCCCTGTGTATCAGACACACCCCAGTTCGTCTCTGTTCCCTGTATCAGACACACCCCAGTTTCTCTCTCCCCCCTGTATCAGACACATCCCAGTTCCGCTCTCTTCCCTGTATCAGACACGCCCCTGTATCAGACACGCCCCAGTTCCTCTCTCTCCCCTGTATCAGACACATCCCAGTTCCTCTCTCCCCGCTGTATCAGACACACGACAGTTCCTCTCTCTCCCCTGTATCAGACACACCCCAGTTCCTCTCTCCCCCCTGTATCAGACACACCCCAGTTCCTCTCTCTCCCCCCATATCAGACACACCCCAGTTCCTCTCTCTCCCCTGTGTCAGACACACCTGTTCCTCTCTCTTCCTTGTATCAGACACACCCCAGTTCCTCTCTCCCCCCTGTATCAGACACACCCATTTCCTCTCTCTCCCCCTGTATCAGACACACCCCAGTTCCTCTCTCTCCTTCCTGTATCAGACACATCCCAGATCCTCTCTCTCCCCTGTATCAGACACACCCCAGTTCCGCTCTCTCCCCTGTATCAGAGACACCCCAGTTCCTCTCTCTCTCTTCTATCAGACACACCCCATTTCCTCTCTCTCCCCCCTGTATCAGACACACCACAGTTCCTCTCTCTCCCCCCTGTATCAGACACACCCTAGTTCCTCACTCTCCCCTGTATCAGACAGACCCCAGTTCCTCTCTCTCCCCCCTGTATCAGACACACCCCAGTTCCTCTCTCTCCCCACTGTATCAGACACACCCCAGTTCCTCTCCCTCCCCTGTATCAGACACACCCCAGTTCCTCTCTCTCTACTGTATCAGACACACCCCAGTACCTCACTCTCCCCCTGTATCAGACACTCCCCAGTTCCTCTCTCCCCCCTATATCAGACACGCCCAGTTCCTCTCTCTCCCTTGTATCAGACACACGCCAGTTCCTTTCTCTTCCCTGTATCAGACACATCCCAGTTCCTCTCTGCCCCCTGTATCAGACACACCCCAGTTCCGCTCTCCTCCCTGTATCAGACACACCCCAGTTCCTCTCTCCCCCCGTATCAGACACTCCCCAGTTCCTCTCTCCCCCCTGCATCAGACACACCCCAGTTCCTCTCTCTCCCTGTATCAGACACACCCCAGTTCCTCTCTCTCCCCCCTGTATCAGACACACCCCAGTTCCTCTCCCTCCACCCTGATTCAGACACACCCCAGTTCCTCTCTCTCCTCCTGTATCAGACACACCCAGTTCGTCTCTCCCCTGTGTATCAGACACACCCCAGTTCCTCTCTCTTACCTGTATCAGACACATCCCATTTCCTCTCTCCGCCCTGTATCAGACACACCCCAGATCCTCTCTCTGCACTGTATCAGACACCCCCAGTTCCTCTCTCTCCCGTGTCAGACACACCCCAGTTCCTCTCTCCCCGCTGTATCAGACACCCCCAGTTCCTCCTCCGCCCTGTATCAGACACCCCCCAGTTCCTCTCTCCCCGCTGTATCAGACACACGACAGTTCCTCTCTCTCCCTGTATCAGACACACCCCATTTCCTCTCTCCCCCCTGTATCAGACACACCCAGTTCCTCTCTCTCCCCCCGTATCAGACACACCCCAGTTCCTCTCTCTCCCCTGTGTCAGACACACCTGTTCCTCTCTCTTCCCTGTATCAGACACACCCCAGTTCCTCTCTCCCCCCTGTATCAGACACACCCATTTCCTCTCTCTCCCCCTGTATCAGACACACCCCAGTTCCTCTCTCTCCTTCCTGTATCAGACACATCCCAGATCCTCTCTCTCCCCTGTATCAGACACACCCCAGTTCCGCTCTCTCCCCTGTATCAGAGACACCCCAGTTCCTCTCTCTCTCTTCTATCAGACACACCCCATTTCCTCTCTCTCCCCCCTGTATCAGACACACCACAGTTCCTCTCTCTCCCCCCTGTATCAGACACACCCCAGTTCCTCACTCTCCCCTGTATCAGACAGACCCCAGTTCCTCTCTCTCCCCCCTCTATCAGACACACCCCAGTTCCTCTCTCTCCCCACTGTATCAGACACACCCAGTTCCTCTCCCTCCCCTGTATCAGACACACCCCAGTTCTCTCTCTCTACTGTATCAGACACACCCAGTACCTCACTCTCCCCCTGTATCAGACTCTCCGCAGTTCCTCTCTCCCCCCTATATCAGGACACGCCCCAGTTCCTCTCTCTCCCTTGTATCAGACACACGCCAGTTCCTTTCTCTTCCCTGTATCAGACACATCCCAGTTCCTCTCTGCCCCTGTATCAGACACACCCCCAGTTCCGCTCTCCTCCCTGTATCAGACACACCCCAGTTCCTCTCTCCCCCCGTATCAGACACTCCCCAGTTCCTCTCTCCCCCTGCATCAGACACACCCAGTTCCTCTCTCTCCCCTGTATCAGACACACCCCAGTTCCTCTCTTCCCCCCTGTATCAGACACACCCCAGTTTCCTCTCCCCTCCCCCCTGATTCAGACACACCCCAGTTCCTCTCTCTCCTCCTGTATCAGACACACCCCAGTTCCTCTCTCCCTGTGTATCAGACACACCCAGTTCCTCTCTCTTACTGTATCAGACACATCCCATTTCCTCCTCTCCGCCCTGTATCAGACACACCCCAGATCCTCTCTCTGCACTGTATCAGACACAACCCAGTTCCTCTCTCTCCCGTGTCAGACACCCCAGTTCCTCTCTCCCCGCTGTATCAGACCACCCCCCAGTTCCTCTCTCCGCCCTGTATCAGACACCCCCCAGTTCCTCTCTCCCCCCTGTATCAGACACATCCAGTTCCGCTCTCTTCCTGTATCAGACACGCCCGAGTTCCTCTCTCCCCCCTGTATCAGACACGCCCCAGTTCCTCTCTCTCCCCTGTATCAGACAATCCGAGTTCCTCTCTCCCCGCTGTATCAGACACACGACAGTTCCTCTCTCTCCCCTGTATCAGACACACCCCAGTTCCTCTCTCCCTGTATCAGACATATCCCAGTTCCTCTCTCCCCCCGTATCAGACACACCCCAGTACCTCACTCTCCCCCTGTATCAGACACTCCCCAGTTCCTCTCTCCCCCCTATATCAGACACGCCCCAGTTCCTCTCTCTCCCTTGTATCAGACACAGCCAGTTCCTTTCTCTTCCCTGCATCAGACACATCCCAGTTCCTCTCTGCCCCCTGTATCAGACACACCCCAGTTCCGCTCTCCTCCCTGTATCAGACACACCCCAGTTCCTCACTCTCCCTGTATCAGACAGACCCCAGTTCCTCTCTCTCCCCCCTCTATCAGACACACCCCAGTTCCTCTCTCTCCCCCACTGTATCAGACACACCCCAGTTCCTCTCCCTCCCCTGTATCAGACACACCCCAGTTCCTCTCTCTCTACTGTATCAGACACACCCCAGTACCTCACTCTCCCCCTGTATCAGACACTCCCCAGTTCCTCTCTCCCCCCTATATCAGACACGCCCCAGTTCCTCTCTCTCCCTTGTATCAGACACACGCCAGTTCCTTTCTCTTCCCTGTATCAGACACATCCCAGTTCCTCTCTGCCCCCTGTATCAGACACACCCCAGTTCCGCTCTCCTCCCTGTATCAGACACACCCCAGTTCCTCTCTCCCCCCGTATCAGACACTCCCCAGTTCCTCTCTCCCCCCTGCATCAGACACACCCAGTTTCCTCTCTCTCCCCTGTATCAGACACACCCCAGTTCCTCTCTCTCCCCCTGTATCAGACACACCCCAGTTCCTCTCCCTCCCCCCTGATTCAGACACACCCCAGTTCCTCTCTCTCCTCCTGTATCAGACACACCCAGTTCCTCTCTCCCCTGTGTATCAGACACACCCCAGTTCCTCTCTCTTACCTGTATCAGACACATCCCATTTCCTCTCTCCGCCCTGTATCAGACACACCCCAGATCCTCTCTCTGCACTGTATCAGACACAACCCAGTTCCTCTCTCTCCCGTGTCAGACACACCCCAGTTCTCTCTCCCCCGCTGTATCAGACACCCCCCAGTTCCTCTCTCCGCCCTGTATCAGACACCCCCCAGTTCCTCTCTCCCCCCTGTATCAGACACATCCCAGTTCCCGCTCTTCCCTGTATCAGACACGCCCGAGTTCCTCTCTCCCCGCTGTATCAGACACGCCCCAGTTCCTCTCTCTCCCCTGTATCAGACACTCCGAGTTCCTCTCTCCCCGCTGTATCAGACACACGACAGTTCCTCTCTCTCCCCTGTATCAGACACACCCCAGTTCCTCTCCCCGTATCAGACATATCCAGTTCCTCTCTCCCCCCGTATCAGACACCCCAGTACCTCACTCTCCCCCTGTATCAGGACACTCCCAGTTCCTCTCTCCCCCTATATCAGACATGCCCCAGTTCCTCTCTCTCCCTTGTATCAGACACACGCCAGTTCCTTTCTCTTCCCTGCATCAGACACATCCCAGTTCCTCTCTGCCCCTGTATCAGACACACCCCAGTTCCGCTCTCCTCCCTGTATCAGACACACCCCAGTTCCTCTCTCTCCTCCTGTATCAGACACACCCCAGTTCCTCTCTCCCCTGTGTATCAGACACACCCCAGTTCCTCTCTCTTACCTGTATCAGAACATCCCATTTCCTCTCTCCGCCCTGTATCAGACACACCCCAGATCCTCTCTCTGCACTGTATCAGACACACCCAGTTCCTCTCTCTCCCGTGTCAGACACACCCCAGTTCCTCTCTCCCCGCTGTATCAGACACCCCCCAGTTCCTCTCTCCGCCCTGTATCAGACACCCCCAGTTCCTCTCTCCCCGCTGTATCAGACACACGACAGTTCCTCTCTCTCCCCTGTATCAGACACACCCCAGTTCCTCTCTCCCCCTGTATCAGACACACCCCAGTTCCTCTCTCTCCCACCGTATCAGACACACCCCAGTTCCTCTCTCTCCCCTGTGTCAGACACACCTGTTCCTCTCTCATCCCTGTATCAGACACACCCCAGTTCCTCTCTCCCCCCTGTATCAGACACACCCATTTCCTCTCTCTCCCCCTGTATCAGACACACCCCAGTTCCTCTCTCTCCTTCCTGTATCAGACACATCCAGATCCTCTCTCTCCCCTGTATCAGACACACCCCAGTTCCGCTCTCCCCTGTATCAGAGACACCCAGTTCCTCTCTCTCTCTTCTATCAGACACACCCCATTTCCTCTCTCTCCCCCCTGTATCAGACACACCACAGTTCCTCTCTCTCCCCCCTGTATCAGACACACCCCAGTTCCTCACTCTCCCCTGTATCAGACAGACCCCAGTTCCTCTCTCTCCCCCCTGTATCAGACACACCCCAGTTCCTCTCTCTCCCCACTGTATCAGACCACACCAGTTCCTCTCCCTCCCCTGTATCAGACACACCCCAGTTCCTCTCTCTCTACTGTATCAGACACACCCCAGTACCTCACTCTCCCCTGTATCAGACACTCCCCAGTTCCTCTCTCCCCCCTATATCAGACACGCCCCAGTTCCTCTCTCTCCCTTGTATCAGACACACGCCAGTTCCTTTCTCTTCCCTGTATCAGACACATCCCAGTTCCTCTCTGCCCCCTGTATCAGACACACCCCAGTTCCGCTCTCCTCCCTGTATCAGACACACCCCAGTTCCTCTCTCCCCCCGCTATCAGACACTCCCAGTTCCTCTCTCCCCCCTGCATCAGACACACCCCAGTTCCTCTCTCTCCCCTGTATCAGACACACCCCAGTTCCTCTCTCTCCCCCCTGTATCAGACACACCCCAGTTCCTCTCCCTCCCCCCTGATTCAGACACACCCCAGTTCCTCTCTCTCCTCCTGTATCAGACACACCCAGTTCCTCTCTCCCCTGTGTATCAGACACACCCCAGTTCCTCTCTCTTACCTGTATCAGACAGCATCCATTTCCTCTCTCCGCCCTGTATCAGACACACCCCAGATCCTCTCTCTGCACTGTATCAGACACACCCCAGTTCCTCTCTCTCCCGTGTCAGACACACCCCAGTTCCTCTCTCCCCCGCTGTATCAGACACCCCCCAGTTCCTCTCTCCGCCCTGTATCAGACACCCCCCAGTTCCTCTCTCCCCCCCTGTATCAGACACATCCCAGTTCCGCTCTCTTCCCTGTATCAGACACGCCCGAGTTCCTCTCCCCCCTGTATCAGACACGCCCCAGTTCCTCTCTCTCCCCTGTATCAGACACATCCCAGTTCCTCTCTCCCCGCTGTATCAGACACACGACAGTTCCTCTCTCTCCCCTGTATCAGACCACACCCCAGTTCCTCTCTCCCCTGTAATCAGACATATCCCAGTTCCTCTCTCCCCCCGTATCAGACACACCCCAGTTCCTCTCTCCCCCCTGTATCAGACACACCCCAGTTCCTCTCTCTCCCCTGTATCAGACACACCCCAGATCCTCTCTCTCCCCTGTATCAGACACACCCCAGATCCTCTCTCTCCTCCTTGTATCAGACACACCCCAGTTCCTCTCTCCCCCTTGTATCAGACAGACCCCAGTTCATCTCTCATCCCTGTATCAGACACCCCCAGTTTCTCTCTCCCCCCTGTATCGGACACACCCCAGTTCTGCTCTCTTCCCTGTATCAGACACGCCCGAGTTCCTCTCTCTCCCCCTGTATCACACACACCACAGTTCCTCTCTCTCCCCCTGTATCAGACACACCCCAGTTCCTCTCTCTCCCATGTATCAGACACCCCAGTTCCTCTCTCCCCCTGTATCAGACACACCCCAGTATCCCCTCTTCCCCTGTATCAGACACACCCCAGTTCCTCTCTCCCCCTGTATCAGGACACACCCCAGATCCTCTCTCCCCCTGTTTCAGACACCCCCCAGTTCCTCTCTCTCCCCTGTATCAGACACACACAGTTCCTCTCTCTCCCCCCCTGTATCAGACACACCCCAGTTCCTCTCCCTCCCCTGTATCAGACACGCCCCAGTTCCTCTCTCTCCTTGTATCAGACACACCCCAGTTCCTCTCTTCCCTGTATCAGACACATCCCAGTTCCTCTCTGCCCCCTGTATCAGACACACCCAGTTCCGCTCTCCCGCCCTGTATCAGACACACCCCAGTTCCTCTCTCCCCCGTATCAGACACTCCCCAGTTCCCTCTCCCCCCTGTATCAGAAACACCCCAGTTCCTCTCTCTCTCCCCTGTATCAGACACACCCAGTTCCTCTCTCTCCCCCCTGTATCAGACACACGCCAATTCCTCTCCCTCCCCCCTGTATCAGATACACCCCAGTTCCTCTCTCTCCTCCTGTATCAGACACACCCCAGTTCCTCTCTCCCCTGTGTATCAGACTCACCCCAGTTCCTCTCTCTTACCTGTATCAGACACATCCCAGTTCCTCTCTCGCCCTGTATCAGACACACCGCAGTTCCTCTCTCTGCACTGTGTCAGACACACCCCAGTTCCTCTCTCTCCGTGTCAGACACACCCCAGTTCCTCTATCCCCGCTGTATCAAACACCCCCAGTTCCTCTCTCCGCCCTGTATCAGACACCCCCAGTTCCTCTCTCCCCCCTGTATCAGACACACCCCAGTTCGTCTCTGTTCCCTGTATCAGACACCCCCCAGTTTCTCTCTCCCCACTGTATCAGACACATCCCAGTTCCGCTCTCTTCCCTGTATCAGACCACGCCCGAGTTCCTCTCTCCCCCCTGTATCAGACACGCCCCAGTTCCTCTCTCTCCCCCTGTATCAGACACATCCCAGTTCCTCTCTCCCCGCTGTATCAGACACACGACAGTTCCTCTCTCTCCCCTGTATCAGACACACCCCAGTTTCCTCTCTCCCCTGTATCAGACACATCCCAGTTCCTCTCTCCCTCTGTATCAGACACACCCCAGTTCCTCTCTCCCCCCTGTATCAGAACACCCCAGTTCCTCTCTCTCCCCTGTATCAGACGCACCCCAGATCCTCTCTCTCCCCTGTAACAGACACACCCCAGATCCTCTCTCTCCTCGTGTATCAGACACAACCCAGTTCACTCTCTCCCCTTGTATCAGACAGACCCCAGTTCGTCTCTCATCCCTGTATCAGACACACTCCAGTTTCTCTCTCCCCCTGTATCAGACACACCCCATCTCCGCTCTCTTCCCTGTATCAGACACCGCCGAGTTCCTCTCTCTGCCCTGTATCACACACAA